>NC_044197.1:1218165-1221610 GCF_900880675.1 Sparus aurata | reverse complement strand
AACAAATGATGACTAGAGCTTCTGATTGAGGATCGTAACAGATCTGATGTTTAATACCACAACTAAACTGACCGTGACTGATAAATAATCTAATCTACAGTTTTTGATACGGTGACCAGGTTTAGATATTCGCCAGGTGTTTATTTAAACACAGCAGAGGTGCTTCACTCATAACTATGATGCATTATCCTCTGACGTACACAGGTGGAGTGAGACATTTGGGCTCGGAGGGCGAACAGAGCAGAAAACCGAGCATTAAATTATTTTCTGACCTCAGAAGGTGTTTGTTTTCACACCTGAACAACTGAAGCAATCATAAAGTTAAAGTTTGCAGCGTAGTAGTCACTAGATACTGAAAACAGAAGATCTTCAGCAGTTCTTTACTTTCTGTAAATCGATGACCGCAGATGATAAACGAGCAGCCGTGTGTCCACTTGTGTCTGAGCTGGAATATCAGATGTTGTGGTAACATGAAGCTCTCTGTGGTCGTCATGTCAGAGTTGTGTTAACACCTGAAACCTGAGCTGAAGAGTATTTATCAGCATGTCTCACCTAACTGGTCGGCGAGGTGTTTCCCTTTCTCCGGAGGAACGATTCTCTCCTCATCCATGTCGCACTTGTTGCCCACCATGATCACCTGGGCGTTGTCCCACGAGTACGTCTTAATCTGAGTGGCCCTGAAAGCACATTTTAAAAGCTTTATTTGAAACCTGTAATTTGAAACAAACACACACACATGCTTCTGAGTAGTGACGCACCAGTCCTGGACGGCGTTGAAGGACTCCTCGTGGTGATGTCGTACATGAGGATGAAGCCCATGGCGCCACGGTAGTAGGCCGTGGTGATGGTGCGGTAACGCTCCTGTCCCGCCGTGTCCTGGAAACAAAGACAATCAGCCAATCAGCCAATCACACGTCTGCGTCACACAGTAATCAAACTCATACTGTAGCTCTGGATCACTGAACAGCTGATCATCGGCCCTCAGTCGGTGCAGATCCAGACCTGCTGGAGGAATAAACACCTGGAGTCTCATCAGGTTCTGCTCTGACCCGGAGAGGTTTACAGACGGGAGCAGAGCTCAGAGATTCTGACTTCTCACTTCAGGGATTAACTTCCTGTTTATTATCTTTCAGTTAATCACCTCTTCGTGTATTCTCGCCCTCGTCTTCACTCCTCTCTTGGTCCAGTTCATCTGTTCTGTTTTGTCTTCGTGTTCCTTTCTCATCTTCCCATCAACTTCCTGCTTTATTTCTGGTGTTTTTGCTTTTGTTTTGTTATCTGCCTTTTCTGCTGCTGTGTGTTTGGATTGTAGTTGCTCTCCTGCCTGGAGGTGAACACGAAACAACCACCATCGCTGATGAAACTCTGACAGCAGAGGCACTAAACTCGTCACCCGGTTCCTCAAACTGGAACGATGCTTCTCTGGTTGCATGTGCTCAAACGTGCCCACGTCCCTCAGACAGCCTGACGTGACTCATATCATGAAATCTGTCAGGACGTTTGTGTTGTGCTCTCGGATGGACCAAACATGGCCATCCGGTGTTCTGTCTGAACTGTTGGACCCTGTGTCGTGGTTACAGTAAGCAGCGATGAGTCCACATCCCAACACACTAAGCCGGAATATCATCTGTTATATTCTGGCGTCAGAACCAGAATCAAACCCCAGACGATTGATTTGGCTGTTACTGCAATTGTTGTTTCCATGGAGACGAAGCGTCGATGATGCTGGAAGTCAGACCGGCTCCTTCATCGAGTTGTTTCACAGCGTCGGTTTACTGCATGAAACATAAATGTAGAAGCACACACACACACACACACACACACACACACACACCTGTTCTCACCTGCAGTAACACACAGCGATGTGCTGAACTTCACGCTGCAGCTCAGTCTACACTTTAACACCTTTCACCTCTTCATCTTCATCATCAGTCTGTTCATTAGCCGACTCCACACATCACGGCCCGTCTCTGCTTATTCTGCAGGAAGGAGGCTAAAAAGGTTCTGACGGACCAGCAGGTTGGGCGGTCTTTCATTGCACTTCTTTATAATCATAATACTATTAATAATAATAAGTAAGTAAACAATAACAACAATAAAATACACAGCAAACCTACACACCACTCTTATCAAACACTGGAGATCAAGCCGGGCCCATCAGAACCTGAACCATCGGGCTGAGACCGCGTCCACAAAGACCGAGGGGACGAAGAAGAAGCAGAATCCCATCAGGGGAGAACTTAAAACCTGTGGCTACACAAACTGGACCTTTGTCAGAACCTCTGAAAGATCCAGAGCAGACAGAGCAACAGAACTATATACACGACTACAGCTGAAGAGGATGAAACACTAAATTAAAACATCATGGCTGGATTTTGTACAACTCCTCAGTTATGGAGACATTCTCTGATTTAATCTCTCAGGAGCAGAACGACTCGTTTCATCCTCGTCTCCTCTCAGAATCCAAACATCTTATCTGAAGCGCCGATCGATCCGAGCCGCCGGCGCTGATTGCGCTCGACTGCAACAACCAGCTGAGCCTCAATGTGACTTTCAGGCCCGTCCACAACTCCTGCAACATTCAGCTGCCATCCTCCACCATCTCATCCTCACACTACAGCTGGTCTGGGTGCAGTCACTCCTCTAAATTTAGCTCCTTTGTGCTTCGCTTCCTCTGCACCCATTCACCAATCCTCCTCCGTGCTCTTGTGGGATACGGCGAGTGCTTGAATGCATTTAATTAATTGAAATTTGATGTGGAGCGTGATTATGATGTGTGTGTGTGTGTGTGTGTGTGTGTGTGTGTAGTAGCAACATTAATCATGCAGGGTGATAAGCAGAGCTCCAGGCAGCGACTGATTCCTCTCAGTTTGGTTAAAGCAGCTAGAATTATGTGTTTGATTTCTACAGAAGACGACATCACTGCACTCCAACAACGCGGCCGAAACTGTGTGGACAGCTGAACGTCATTATATGGGACAAACAGACTCCATGTTTCTGCACAAAGACAGACAGAAGTTCATGAAGAACATTTGCTGAATTTACAAGAAGGTCCAAATAATGCAGAATGAGTCAGAGACAGAGTTTCACAGAGTTTATAAAGTGTCTCCAACTCAACAACTCACTAAACTGACACATTGTTAAGGGAGTCTGGAGACAAAGAAGGAGCCTGTATTGTTACTGTTCTTTGTAACATGTGACATGAAACAACTCTTAAAATCAGTTCATTTCGTTGAGGGAGTCTGGTGATGTTGGTAATAGTTCATGGGTTTGATAAACAGAAAGTGTGTTCACATACACAGTTGAGATAATAGAACCTCTCATTTGAAACTGTTACTTTAACTCAAAGCAACGAGCTTAATGAGCAGCATCGAGTGGACTGGTTGCTTTTCAGGCCTCTCTGATAATTCCATAATGATATTGTTCTGGGATAACATCTCATTAA
>NC_044197.1:1163165-1215665 GCF_900880675.1 Sparus aurata | reverse complement strand
ATATACATATACACATATATAAATATATATATATATATATATATATATATATATATATATTGATGCAGCTTTCCAATCCCTTAAAGTCGCTTGAGTGGTAGAGTATAGGTCCCGTATATTTGAATGACACACTGCTGCTGATACAGAGAAGCAGCTGAGTCCAGGTAAGTTTTCAGGGTATTTAATAAACAAAAGAGCTACTACAGCAGCTCTCCGACTACACGTGCACATTTGATGGAAAACGTGTACACTGTTGCGTGCGTGTATCAGAGGCATAGAACTTGAACAAACCGGTCAACAAAAATTACGGCTACCTAACCCGCCTCTCTCCTCTCCAAGTGCAGATGAATCAGCCCCTATTGTAACCTACTACGGTGCCAGTGTGACCCAAACACCACATATCACCGTGGCAACCAGACCAAACAAATCGAAACCCAAATGATCCTCAGCAAACAATGTATCGCTCATATATATATATATATATTATATATATATATATATAAATAATTACAGTAAATTGTGTTACCATAATTCACAATTTGTTATGTCATGGTGAATTAAAGAATCATGTACAAATATGTTGTGTTTTACTATATGATATTAACATATGCTGCCATTTTATTTACAGTTCACTGTAACATGTTTTGGACAGATGGTTAACATCATGTGATGCACACTGAACAACTTGTTTAGTTTGTGAGCTCCCAGCAGCATCTTGATGTGTCTCCTGGGTTGTTGTCTGTCAGCTTGTCTGCATACATCACTGCTGTGTTTCCAACATCGACATGTGTCAACTCACATCCAAGCTTCTGAACATTCACCTCTGCTGACACTTTCAGATCAACCAGATCAACAAAATATTATCTTATGGATGATTTAAGTAACAGACAGTCGTCCCTACATGACAAACACTAACACCAAGGCGGTGGATGATTGAAATACTGACAGGTGTAGAACTGGATATCAATGAGACAAACATGAACCTTGCTCACCCAAATCTGCAGCTTGATCCTCTTGTCGTTGCGATAAACCGTCTTCACCTTGAAGTCGATGCCCACGGTGCTGACGAAGGAGTTGCTGAAGGAGTCGTCAGCGTAGCGGAACAGGAAGGATGTTTTCCCCACGCTGCTGTTGCCGATGATCAGCAGCTTGAACATATAGTCAAAGTTCTGGTCGGAGCCGTCCCGCTGGCCGAAACGCTGGTCTGCCTTCGCCATCTGGAGGTTTGGTGTGTTGAGAGAGGGAAAACACAATCTGTATGATGAAAACTCATCCAAACACAGGCCAAAGTTTCACTGCAGACATGGACACACTTTTCATAGGCCGTCTTTCATCATCCCTGCTCTCAGCCATCATGACAGTCTGCAGCCATGCTAACATGCTAACAGCTTTCCTTGGGCACAACAGGACTTCAAGCTAACAGCTAATATTACTATGCTTACAAGCTCATGATGTATATGCTAAAGGGCGAATGTTTAGCAGATATAATGTCAATGTTGCTCACCATCGCAGTTTAGTATGCTAGCATTTGCTAATTAGCATTAAACATGTATTGAATACAAAAAGATTCTGTCAACTTGATCATCAGTTAGAACAATTTGTCCAGCAGAGAACATTCAGTAAACGTCTAGAACAACCTCATGACAATCTTTCTAATAGACAGACAGATTCTTCAGTGGTGGAACGACACACAGACAGACGACAGCACCGCTAGCAAAGAACAAAAAGTGCTAATATTCTTCAGATGTTCAACTGCAGCTGTTGCTATAGAAACATGAAGTCCCTTGTTATCCTGAGAAGTTCTTCATTTCAGACAAAATATGTGAGGCTGCATTTGACCATAGTTACTGCTGACTGTTTACACATCATGACTGAAGGTGTTTCCAGCTGGTCATGCAGAGAGCCGGACTTCTGGGGGAGGGTTGGTGTTTAAAGGTTTTCAGGCCTGGGGCTAACTAGTTAGCATGCTAACTTCAGTATATATCCCTGCAACATAACATATACAGCTATGACCTGTTTTAGTGAGCGTTAAACAAAACCTCACTTATGCAGAAATTGGGTTTTGTGTCTGTTTTCTTATATTTCCTTTGTTTTATGACAAACTGTCTGGATATTTTTTCTTTTGATTCACAAACATCATGAGTGATTCATGGCATAATTCAAACTGGATTAAAAAGTTATTGTCTCTCAGCCTGAACATCTGTACATGTATGAGGTCCCACAGTGATCCGCCCTCTGATCCAGCAACATTTTATCAGCTATTGATTATGAGAATATTTTATATCTGCATGAAAATGTTAGCTTCAGTGTGTCGAGCTGCAAAGTTGCAACCTAAAGAAAAGTTCTGACTCGTGACTGTGTTCTGCAGAAACGTACATGGCCAACATTGACTCTGGCGGTTTGGTTTGTATAAAACATCTCAGTGGACGATGACCTGCTGTGATCCCACCGACCTGAACTGTTCATGATGCTCACAGGATACATTTACAATTCAACACAAGGAAATGACATTTGTTCACATGGTTAATGTATATGTACCTGATGACACCTGTGCTTGAACTAAAATAGAGGTTTTTCAGAGGAACTGAAGACTTTTCATGTTTCTCTAAGACAATTCTTCGACCTCTCGTCATGATGAGACTGTTTTGACCCTGTTGGAGGAGGAAGCTGCTCGTCTTTGTTCCCTGAAAGCTGCAGTTTGAAAGTTTCCACCTGTCGATGAGCTGCAGCAGAACATGATTCAGCACAGAGAGCCGGCGGTCCCACGGTGCGTTACACAAAGACGCAGAGCAAACAAACGTTTCCTGTTAGACTTCACCTGTCGAGTCACATGAAGTCAAATAAAAGCCCAAGCGGCTCTCTGCTCGACCTTGTGGTCAGGTAGCGGTCGGTGAGCGAGTGCTGAATGAACGAGAGCAGCAGATGTCAGAGCTGAAGATCCTGCTGGGCTCGGTCCACTGTGGACGCAGCGTGTCCGTCAGCCCACATGACCACAAGAAGGATCTGCACGGATGATTCTAGTCGTGGGAAACTGACATTTTGAATCCTTATCGTGTGATTCATTTGAAACCTTTTGGCAGAAATTAGAGTTGAAACGGATCCAGTCCAATATTAGTACCAGTACTTTTACACCACAATCAGCTTGTATAGAAAATCTGCTACAAATAGATGTTTGACCTCTTTCCTGCTGCCAGTCGACGAGTTTGCCTCTCTGATTCCATTATTCTTTTTATAATAAAATGCCAATCACATGTAAATGTCAATAATTCACATTTGAAATGTGTCAATTTCACATTTTGAACATTTTTGTTCCCATATGAAGAAGAAAATGTGGAATTTCATGTGGTTTTACGTGAAAATGTAAATTTCACATATAGATAACTAGTGACATTATTTTCTTTTCTCATGTTGAAATTGTGATTTTAAAATGTGAAAACGCAAATTTCACATGATACATTTTTCCATTTTCAAGTCATGTAACATTTAAGCTTTTTGCTCACATGTGTAAATATAATCTCCTATTAAAGTGAAAATACGCGTCATGTTTTGATTCCATGTTCTGATCTGTGGACATATATGTGTTATTATGTTATTATATGTGTTATATTGTATGTGTTATATTATATGTGTTATATATGTGTTATATTATATGTGTTATATTATATGTGTTATATTATATGTGTTATATTAAATGTGTTATATTATATGTTATATATGTGAGGTGACACTATTTTCTTTACACATGTTGGAATTGTGATTTTTAAATGTAAATGTCAGATGTCACATGTTACATTTCCTTTCTTGTGAGGTCACTTATGATAATAAATATTACAGTCTGAAGTGGACCCGGGTCCGGACTCTGCGGGTCTCTGTGAGACGTTTAGGCTCCTGTGGAGCAGCAGGAACACTGAACATTCCTGCAGCCAGTGAAACGTTACAGACACACGTCAGAGCCGCAGACTCCACCTGGGAGGATATTATGGGATGTTATATGAACATTGTCTCATTGGGATTTATGATCGATGTATGTGATCATGAATCATTTCAGTCAATATGATGGAGACACTGATTAAAACACGACGGGAACCGTGTATGGACCGAACCCTTCATTTAGAGATGGGATCAGGAGCGTGTCGGCTCCGCTGGCGCACCGGCTCAGGTGTGATCGACGGTTCTGGATTCATGTCAGCCAACAGCATCAGGCCCGTGTGTGTGTGTGTGTGTGTGTGTTGATTAAACGGTGTCGGCCGTGTTGCCTGTCTGTCTGTCTGTCGGTCCGTGTCTTACCTCTGCTGGGCGGGTCTCTCTCTGCACCTGATGGAGAGCTGCTCGGTGTCCGCGCTCCCAAAGATTTCACTGAAAACCCACAAATTGATCCTCGACAGCAGCGACAACGCGTCCGATCAGATCCTCCGATTGTCTCTTCAGAAGTCAGAAGGCTGGTCTGCTCTCAGCACAGCTGCTCTTCATCAGCAGAAGCGGCTGAATCGGCTGTGAAACGTCTTTTCGGCGCCGCACGCAGCTTCTTTACGCACGGCTCTGCGCGGACATCCTGCGTTAATTCAAGGTGGAGCGAAGCGATGTGGGAATATTTGCAAAGAGGCGTCTGCTGCCTGTCACCTCCTCCCTCCTAAAAATAACCACCGCCGGCTTCTCTGTGAATGAACAGCGCTTTATTTATTTATTTCCTCCTCCCGGCTGTTTGCAGGCAGCTCCTCCGCCCAATCAGGCGGCAGATCTCTGCAGACGCGCAGCGGCAGGAGCGGCAGGAGCGGCAGGGGCGGCAGGAGCGGCAGGCGGCAGCTTCCTATGAGTCATAACTGAGGCGGTGAGGCGTGTGATTGTTTCAGCATCAATAACAGAGAAAAAACAGAAACAATCTGCCTATTGGTGCTGCACACACACACACACACACACACACACACACACACACACGCACACACACACACACAGGTGCGTTAATTCACACTGACACACCTGTGAGGTTTGTGTGTGTGTGTGCGTGTGTGTGTGTGTGTGTGTGTGTGTGTGTGTGTGTGTCAGCTTCTCCTCCACAGCGTCACTGAGGCATCTTAATGTTGCATCATCACATTATATCACAACACTGGCTGATGAATCATGCTTTGATAATCAATACATTGTTATCAGGGTTAAATATAAATATATCGGATGCACAAATTATCGTCCGATAACAGAAAATGTACATTATCTGTTATCATGGGATAAATGATAGTATACAGCCAGTCTATTGCTGATTTAACTAGTGCAGCGTCTCCACAGAGTAGCTGGTCTATCACCTGTAAAACTGTTCTGTGATCAGCCAGTAAAAACAGAGCACAACAACAAACAGCTGATGTCACCGTGGTAACGCCAAACTGCTGCAGCTGTGGAGCCACACACATCGTCACAGGTGAGAAGGTCTGATCACAGCGGTACAATATCACATAAACAAAATACATTTCGGATCCAATTGTTGGTTATTTTATCAGTATCGGCCCTGAAGGTCAGAGAGTTATCAGTGATATCACACCTCCCTAACTGTGAGAGGATGTACTGGTTCTGGTTTCAGTCCATGTAAACTGTTAAAAAGGATTCAGAAATATGTGATTATTGTTCTTTTTTAATTATAATCAGCTTCAGCGTCAAATCATTGCCAGACTGAAGGTTTCAGTGCATTAAACTGTAGAACACGTCACAGAACCTGGGTCAGAACCTGAGTCAGTCGTTTCCACAGTGTCACCACAGCATCAGAACATCAAAACATCTGGTTCACTGAGCCTGAATCCACTGAACAAACCTGACAGGTGTCCAATCAGCAGCCGTCCAATCAGCAGCCATCCAATCAGCAGCCGTCCAATCAGAGGACAAGGAGCAGTTTTATGAACCACTTCTCAGGAGAGGAATGTATGTATGTATATATACAAATGTGAACATATTCAGCTCTCATGTCACATTATTTTCTTTTTCACGTTCAAGTTTTAGTTCATGTGTGATAAAAAACATTTAAAAGTCACCAGTCTGATGTGAACATGTGGACTTCACACATGAGGAAGCCAAATTCATGTGGTTTTTTTGCCATGTTTTGTTTCTACATGTTAATTTATTAGTTCATGAATGTGATGAACATGATATTTCATCCACAGGTGAAACATTCCAGGTCACATGAGACATTTTTTTCTCATAATGTTCAATTTTGAGTTCAGCTGTGAAACAGGAACAAACACTTGAGGCAGTTTATGATGAAATAGAAGTTTACAGATGATTCTGAGTGACAGTTTAGTGTCAGTAACAGGAGAGAGGACGATCCCACAGAGACTCCACAGACACTGAGACGTGTTGGATCGTTCAGCTGACTCAGGACTGACACTCTCTGTTGGTCTTTGACTGCAGCTGCTCTACTAGCGACCACATTTTCATATGTATATACATAATTGTTGTATGCGTTCATTTTTTATCACATATGTATATGTGTGTATATATTTACATATATTTACAAATGTACATAAATTTTACATATATATTTACATATATATTTACATATATATTTACATAGATATATTTACATAGATATATTTACATAGATATATATTTACATATATATATTTACATATATATTTGCATATATATGTAAATATGTATATATATTTACATATATATGTAAATATGTATATATATTTACATATATATATTTACATATATATTTACATGTATATGTACATACACAAATACGTGTCTCAACAGGCTGAACATGCAGAAAGGAGTCATCACACTTCCGGTGCAGCTGGCGGCGCTGTGCACCGGCCCTCCGTTTGCACTACGTCGTTTCCGCTTTCTTCACAGAAAGCGGAAACGACGTCATTTTCGCGCGAAATGTGTTCTTCTCGGGTGTCGTCTCCAGACTGTCTCTGAACTTGTTCTGTGTTCGACCCGGGCTGTGAGTTAAAGCAGATAATCGGCTCCGTGGCGGATCGCAGGTCTGATATCAGTATCGATTAGTGATCGATCGGTGTCGGAGCGGGATGAAGTACTCCAGCAGGCTGCGGGTCCGGCGGGTGTACCGGTGGTGCGAGGAGCCGCTGAGCTTCAACAGGAAGCTGAAGACACACGAGTATCGGTGAGTTAGTCTGATCAATAAGTCTTATTCAACCCTGCTGCTGATTATTGATCCATAAATAATAATTCTTCTTCTTCTTCTTCTTCTTCTTCTTCTTCTTCTTCTTCTTCTTCTTCTTCTTCTTCTTCTTCTTCTTCTTCTTCTTCTTCTTCTTCTTCTTCTTCTTCTTCTTCTTCTTCTTCTTCTATCACATTTAACACTGCAGGAAGTTTAATTCTCATTTTTTAAACTTGTCTTATTTAGTTTTTAGCTAATTTTTCATTTAACTGTGTTAATGTTGTTTTACTGCTTTAAAAAGAGTTTAGTTGAAAGATGTCAGACAAGCTTTATGAGATCTTTATATTTCAACTCTCACATTTCGTCCTCAGGGTTTGTAAACAGCCTTTATTCTCCCACAGTCAGAAGGAAACACTTCATAAAACTGATTAAACATGAAACAGTTAGTTGATTAATTAATGACTCATCAGCAACACACACATTCATTTAATTGATTGATTTTAAAGTATTAAAGATACATTGTGTGATTAAGATAATAAACAGGGTATACTGGTCCCCCTCAAGGTTATTCAGGGCGAAATTAAGAGACAGCCCAAACTGCTGGAGGTGCGGGGTGGGTGTTGGCACTCTTTTCCATATGATGTGGTCCTGCTCTGTAGTACAAAAATTTTGGACCGCTGTCCATGAGAATATAAAAATTATCTTCAAATTAGATATTCCATTCTGCCCGAATTTGTTTGTTCTTGGTGACCCTCTCCCTTTGAAACATCTTCCTGTGTCACAGGCAGACTGGGTCCAGACATCCCTTATGTTGGGGAGAAAACTTATTGTGACAGAATGGAAAGCGACCTCCCTGCCGTCAGTCAGGATATGGTTTTCTCAGCTTGGCATAGTGGCCGCACATGAGCGCCTTTCCTTTAGGTTGGCTAATCAGGTAGATAAATTCACTGCAAAGTTGGGGAATTACATCTCCTTTATCAAAGGTCCTCAATACAACTAGGTAACAACAGACCAGCTCAAATTTTTAAGAGATTATTTTGAATCATGATACATGCTGCTTAACTGTCTGCACGTCTGCCAAAGTATTGTTATATATGTGCAAATGCGTATGAATGTCTGTCTTTTTTTGTCATTTTTAATTTAAATTTCAATTACCTATTATTATTTGCATTGTTAATTTTTTTTCTTACCCAGTCTGTGTCTGCAGAGTTAGATTTGTTTTTTTTTGTTTTATTGTGTATGGTGTTTTTCCTTTTTATTGTTCATGTCTTGTCTCTTTCTTGTAGCTTTGGGTTGATGACTGTCTGGTGTGTTGTTTTGTCTTTGTTCTAAAACAATAAAAAATGCTGATCACAAAAAAAAAAAAAAAGATACATTGTGTGGTATTCTGCCACCTGTCAGCAGTGGAGGTTCTAGTTTTAATGGGGCGCCAGGTCGGGGCCGGCTTTTTTGTTAGGGGGCACATACACCCAGGAAAAAAGGATAAATCCCTCATTCAGACAAAAAGTGTTTACTATTTCCGCAATTTTGATTGGGTAGTAAACTGCTGAGACACTTTATTTCTGCCTTTCCCTTCAGAACAAAATCATTGCAAGAAATCTGTCATGGTATTATTAATGCAGACTCCCTGTCAGGGGGCCACAGGGGGTCCAGACTCAGAGTTACGGGGGCTCACATTCACATTCACATTTACATTCTGTCGATGCGTTCGATTCATCACTGAATGTTTTTAACTAAAAGTCTTAAATGTTGTAAAGAAACACTTCACACATGAAGCTACGTCAGCTCAGAGCGTCTCTGGACTGCAGGAATTATTATTCTCCTTTTTTATTATGTCTTATATTTATTTTAACTCTGCAGTTTTACTCTGTTCAGCCTACAGCACTAATAATTATCATGTGATTCTCCTTTCAACATGTTTTGCATCTTATTTTACTACTTTAAAGTCTCTTGTTGCTGAAAGATAATCGAGCAAATAAACTTTCCTTTATTGAATTTTATAAATTCACACGTTTCCTCTTCTCCAGCTCCTCTAACACTCTCTCCCTCTCTCTCTCTTTGAGTCTTAAGTAAAGGAAATGTTCCATGAATTAGCTTTTATCTGGCACAAAACATCTTTTCTCATTTTTTAGATGAATGTATTCAGTCCTGATTAAATAACAGTGATAAACTAAATTAACTAATTTCAGCCACATTCATGTGAATAGTTGCTGTTTTTTCTCAGAGCTGCATTTTATAATCTTCATGTTTGATTAATCTGCAGATTATTTTCTTGATAATTAATCAATCATCCTTAAAGTCTCAGATCTCAAAGTGACGTCTTCCAATATCCTGTTTGTTCCATTATCAGATCATCACATTTGATGCAAATGTGTTTTAATAAACGACTTAATGAAGAACTGAATGATTACACTGATGAATCTACTGATTGTTTTGCCGATCTGAGACCTGCTGTTTTTTTTGCTGACTTTTACGAGATGATTATGTTGTAAATTAAGATTCTGTATTAACTGTAAAAACATTATAACGCAGTTAGAATGAGATCCGAACAGAAGGATTCATATTTCTGTCACGTTCATGAGTAATTTGATAAGCTGGCACTCAGGACGACAGTGACGGATCACTTGTTGTGTCACAGAGAGTAAATCTAAATGATGAGTTGAAGCTTGTTGGGATTTAAGACCTTCATGTGTTGCTGAACTCCATATTTGTATTTTATTGTGTAATTCCAGTGTTTTCCTCTGAAATCAAACCGTCTCTTCTGTGTCTGTTTGTGCTTCAGCTCGTTGGCCATCAGTGTGGAGGGTCTCCCGAGGACGACCGTCATCAAAACCGGCCAACACATCCTGATCGAGGGGGACGATGAAGACAACCCGTACGTGGCCAAAGTGGTCAAACTGTTCAGTGACGGTGAGTCTGTTTTCTGACGGACGCTTCGCTCCACACGTCCTCGAGGACTCAACGCTGAACATCTGGTCTCGCTGTGTTTCAGAGAGCGGGACGCAGAAGAAGGCGGTGGTTCAGTGGTTCGCCCGTGTGTCTGAAGTGCCTTTGAGCAAGCTGAAGCTGCTGGGCAGAGAGCCTCACCCTCAGGAGATCTTCTACTATGAGGGTCGCAGCTGTGATGACGAGGTCAACGCAGAGTCCATCCTCAGACCTGTGCAGGTGACGGACGCTCGCCTCGCTCGACAGTCAAACCAAACACAGCGAGTCCAGAGAACAGGAAGTGTAGAAACACCAATCAGTTATTACAAGAACAAGGAATAAAAGTAATGAAACAGGAAACACAAATAAAGAGATGGATGCTAAGTGGACGACGTCACATCAGAGGAATTAAAAACAGATAAAAAGAATAAAGAATATTAAATAGATTCAAAGTAAATAAACGCAGTAAAGGACAGAAAGATTAAGACATCACATGAGAGGAATAAGAAGAGATCAACAGACTGAGAGAAGGAATAAAAAGACAAAGTCAGTTCAGAAAAATCAGTTTGAAAAGAGACTTTGCACAAAACCTTTAAAATCTTTAAAAGTGTATTTTATTGCTTGCTGGGTTTAACTTCCTGTAGTGTGGTTTACGAGTCCATGAACAAACACAAGAAACTAAACTTCTAACATCGACTCAGGGAAAGCAAAGAGAAAAGAATGAAGGGTGAACTGTTCCTTTAACTTCCTGTCCTCTGCCTCAGGTGAAGCATCTGGACGGAGCAGCTCCGTTCCCGGACTCTGTCGACAAAGACACTCTGTACGTGAAGCTGTCGTGGGACTCCAAGACCTTCAGAGCGGTGGACTCTGCTCTGGTGGAGCAGGACCGGCCTCCCTGTCCCAAACCCTCCCTCCCCCCCTCACCCCCCTGCTCCCCTCTCGCGGCGGCTCCGGGGTCGCGAGGCCCCTCTCGACGCGCCCTGCCGACTCCGGACCTGGCCGTCCTGCGCCGGGCTCTGTCAGGAGAGGTGAGACGCGGCAGGGCCACGATGAGCGCGGGGAAGGCCGGCGCCGCTGAAGCCGAGTCGCTGCACTCCGCCACCAAACTGTCTGCGTCTAAATGTCTGAGCGCCAAGAGGAGGGACGCCAGCGCCAGGACGCCCGGCGTCCGCAAGAAGCTGGAGCTCAGCGGTGAGTCGAACAACTAGTTATACTCCGACTCCTCTGCTGGTTATGTAGAAGACAGAGCAGCTGGATCCAGAAAGCTGATCAATGAATTCTTTCAGCTTTGTTAAACAGGATAAACACAAAGTTATTAAAACTTCCTGTCAGCAGGTCCGGACAACAAGTCGATGATCTGCGATGACGTCCTGAGCCAGCTGCTGGACGACGAGCTGGAGTCGGAGGTGACGTTTGCTCAGAGGATGTCGTCCTCTCCCCCTCAGGCCACGCCCCTCACCCACAGCCTCACCCCCCTCAGGAAGGCCCACAGAGCGCCCGCCGCTGAGGGCGCCTTCCCCCTGAAGCCCGCCGCCATCGTCCTCAGCAAGTCGTCTCTCTCTGAGATGAGTCCTCCATCGGCTGCACGAGACGACTCCAGCAGGTCAGAGTCGAAACCGACACATCATCACATCACACATCACAACACACATCATCACATCACACCCCACCCCAACCCACCACACCACATCACACCACATCACATCACATCACATCACATCACATCACATCACATCACACCACACCACACCACACCACACCACACCACACCACACCACACCACACCACACCACACCACACCACACCACACCACACCACACCACACCACCACCACACCACACCACACCACATCACACCCACACCACACCACACCACACCACACCACACCACACCACACCACACCACACCACCACACACCACACCCACACACACACACCACCACCCCACCACACCCCCCCACACCACACCACCCACCACACCACACACACCACACCATCACACACATCACATCACATCACATCACATCACATCACACATCACACCACATCACATCACATCACATCACACATCACACATATCACATCACACATCACATCACATCACACACCATCACAACATCACAACATCACAACATCACATCACATCACATCACATCACATCACAACATCACATCATCACATCATCACATCACATCACATCACATCACACATCACATCACATCACACACCATCACAACATCACAACATCACAACATCACATCACATCACACACCATCACAACATCACAACATCACAACATCACATCACATCACAATCACATCACATCACAACATCACATCATCACATCATCACATCACATCACATCACATCACATCACATCACATCACATCACATCATCACACAGTAGATTTGATGTCAGTCTGCTCTCGTTATCTGTTTCTGCTACAACATCCGTCACACGAGGCTCAAGGAAGGACCGGTCCTCACTTAGTGCCACCGTGAAGTTACCTGAAACTTCTGAACGTCACTGTGTTGGATTGTACATGAAATGAGCTCCACACAGTCCTGTTCCCTTCAGGACCAACTGTAATAACTGTAATTCTCTGACTTTTCACTCAGCGCCATCATCAGGTCAACATGAGAACATTTAAGCTACGACTGACTGAAAATGAAGTATTTTCTTGGTGCAGGATTGAAATCCTAACAAAGAAAATGCTGCGGTACACATGTTTAAAATCACATTATATATATGATCATAAAAACCTCCTGGTTGACCTCGAGTTGAGTTGAGCCTGCACACAGCTTCAGGTGTTCCTGTAAACTTTCACCTGTTGTTCCAAAGAATAGAAATCAGTCCCAGCTGATGTGTGAAGTTGCTGCTGCATCTTCAAAGAAGAGCCGAAGTGTTTTCTATCGTCTCCGTGACAACAGGACGCCATCAGTATCGAGACCTGATATCTGTATAAATCTGTACACACAGATATACTGTGGCCTGTAAACACCTGGTCAGGTGTGTCCTCAACCACAGTTAATTAGTCGTTTGTAGTCAGAGCAGTTAGAAAACAGAGCGACTGGTTGGAAGGTCAGACTGACTGACCGGCGCCTCTTTCAGGGAGCTGTTGGATAAAAGTCCTCAGCGGGGTGATGTGACGGAGGCGGGGTTACCCAACGGCTCGGTTAAGACGCCGAGAAGAAGGAACGGAACGCCGAGGAGAAATTATCTGACCAGCGGGCAGAAGTGAGTCCAACGCTGGAGGTGGTTGGATAATATAGCTTTGAGCACAACGAGGAGAAGATCTTCACACTTGTGGGGATTTTCTGTTTTCTGTCACGTGAGGTGTGAGTCTGCACAGCTGGTGTCACACCTGGTGTAACCTGTCACACGGTCATTATTGATGAGTGGGTGTTTGGGCCGATCGTTCCCTCACTAATCACGGTGATGTCTTCAAACAGAGCTACCACTCCTTCTCGGAAAAAGGAACCGAAAACCCTGAAGGAGCCGGCCCTCGGAGTCCTGTGAGTACATCCACACGTTTACTAGTTATTATCTCATGAGACAAACACACTGAGGCTGAATCAGACAGATCTGTGTTTAAATATCTGATCTGTGATGAACACCAGTGGACATCTTTATTGACCAAATGGGAAGGAGGACAGCGGCTTATTTTAAAGCTCGACTGTTTTTCCTCCAGTTAAATGTTTTATCTCGTTCCAGCTGACGATTAGAATCAGTCCAAACATTCAGATTAAAAATGCTCCTCCTCCCTCTGTGGGTGTGTGATTGATGTACAGGGCTGAAGTGGATAACGAAAACTCTCCGATGTTGCCGGTCGCCACCACACCGAGGAGCTCCAAGAGGAAGTCGGCCCAGCTGGTGTCGTCTCGCATCAGAAAGCAGCTGTGAGTGTGTCGCGACATCACGAGTGATCAGCTGACTGATTCAGAAGGTCTCAGAGTTTTGAGCTTCACTGTCTGTTTGAGCAGGAATCTTCTGGAGAACCAGCAGGACCTGAACTCAGACGGAGAGGACGAGGACGAGTTTGTTCCCTCCAAGAAGGAGCTGCAGAGCAGCAGCGAGGACGACGAGGACGAGGCAGCGTTGGAAAGTGACGAGGAGGTCGTGTTGAAAAAGGGCCGACATGCTGCGTCGGGGCCTCGCACTCCTCGCTCGAAGCAGAAAACTCGCTCCTCGACCAGAACGCCACGAAAAACTCCCAACAAGAAGGTAAAAGCTCCGGAGTCCTCCAGATCAGAGACGATCTGCTCACTGCTTCTGTGTCTCACCTCGTCTCCTCTGACGGCTTCCTGTTTGACAGATCACACCTGGCACGCCACGGACGCCTCACCGCGCCACTCCCAGCATCCCCAGCAGGTCGCTGCCGGCCCGACAGCCTGCTAACGTTCTGGAGGAAGCCAGAACCAGGTGGGCTCTCATAATCAACATCAGAATCAGTCCATCACTTTATTTATTCAGACGCTGTGTGGTGTTGTGATGTTTGCAGCAGTATTTTTCTGTCACCTCTGGAGGAAACACTGGAGCTTCTGTGAGTGTCTCTGAGGGCGTCGAGCAGACCGTCTGCACACACTCGTTGTGTATTAATGTGTGTGGTTGTGTGTTCAGGCTGCACGTGTCCTCGGTGCCGGAGTCTCTGCCCTGCAGGGAGCAGGAGTTTCAGGACATCTACAGCTTCGTGGAGAGCAAGATCGTCGACGGAACAGGAGGGTAAGATCCAGAACCTGCCGCTGATCCGGTCTTTAGACTCTCTCACGCTGCCTGTTGTTCCACCTCGCCGACGGCGTCTGTCGTCAGCAGAGAGCCGTGATGGACAAAAACTCTAACTCGCTGCGTCGTCATCGAATTTCCACTGCTGTGTTGTTGTAGTTGAAGTCGTGTGACGGTCGGTCCGTCCGGCCGAGACTTCAGTCAGCTTCCACCCTGAACACAGCCTCCTGACTGACAGTCACTCAGGCTCCTCTGTTTACTGATGGTGATTATGTGATTCATGGTGGAACCGGATCAATAAGCCGGCGCTGCTCGGTTCGGTGTGAACACCTGAGACGAGCCTTCGTTGTGACGTTGTTGTAAAATCTCTGTGTGAAACAGACTCGTGACCCTGCTGGACTCTGAGATCGGAGGCTGTCGGCTGATGAACTCTTGTCCTGTTAACTTTCACACACTTTCTGTGTGTGTGGTGGCGACTGATGACACCAGCTGACACTGTTAGCTCGCTGTGTTTACCTTAACTCTTGGAGGAGAAAAAAACTCTGAACCGGCGTCTTGACTCAGTATCCTGATGATGCACACTCATTCTTTAGGGTTTCCTCTTTCTTTTTATTAACATTGGGACGTCTGGTCAGGGAGGATATGGGTGAATAATTCAGGCGCGCCCAGTGGGCACGCCTGAATTATTCACCCATATCCAGACACCCAGGAGAGGAAAAAGAAAACGAGGGAAGGTGACGTCAGCGCAGCCTTTCTGAGAAGTTGAGAGATTTTCTCTGAAAACTAACGCTGGCCTATAACAAGTTTTAAGATGTATTTTTGTAGATAAATATGAAATTGTCAGGTTTCCACAGGAACAGGAAGTCTGACCCGACCCGGGTAGCTTTAGCTTTTGAAGGTTCCCTTCTGATATTTGTCTTTTAAGTCTCGAGGATCAGTGATGTTCGTCTGTCAGTGTTTTCTGTGTACATTGATGCAGCTACTCATCAAATGATTTCTGTGTTTTGTTTCCTCATTGAAAAGTTTTGTTAGGAGTTAATATTTGGTGCAGCTTCTCACCGGCTCCTTCTACATTTTCATCCTATAAGGGAGAGTTCAGTTTTTGTTTTTGGTCCAGTGAATTTCTTGTCTTTTCTTTTAAAAGCTGAAGTTTCTTCTGTGACTGAATTATCTTCAGCCCTCAGGGTGCCTCGTTGAATTCAGACGAGAAAATGCCAAAAGTCTTTGTTTGATGATTGAATTAAATTATTAATTCAAATCAAATCAAATCAATCTTTATTTGTATGGTGCTTTTCATACATAAAGTAGCGCAAAGTGCCTCACAGATTAACAACAACAACAGAGATTAAAACAGCAGAGAAAATCAAGAAAACACGAGGGACTAAAACAGTAAAAAAGGATAAAGAATATAAATGCTCGGACTAGCAGAGCATGAAAGGGATTAAAAAGAATTTTAAAAAAGCCTGGTTGAAAACGTGGAACTTCCTTTTGAAGTATTTTAACGTCTGGAGCATCATTTATCTCATAATGCTCATAAAGAATCTGTAACGTCTCTTCTCATCCAGGAGTTTTAAACAGATTTAGTTGTTGATGATTGTGGTTCTGTCTCAGGTGTATGTACATCTCAGGTGTGCCCGGCACGGGGAAGACGGCCACGGTGCACGAGGTGATGCGCTGTCTGCAGCACGCGGCCGACGTGGACGAGATCCCTCCGTTCCACTTCATCGAGATCAACGGGATGAAGATGACGGATCCTCATCAGGCCTACGTCCAGATCCTGCAGGTGAGAGCCAGTGTTGGGAATAACAGCATTACTCTTTTTTCAGTAACGGGTAAACTAACTAATAACTATTTCCATAGTAACAACGCTGTTACCGCTACGGACTATTAAATGTGGCGCGTTACAAACTGAAGCTGCTCATTGAAGCTGTTGTCATCCGACTCGGCTCTCAGCCACCGGAGCTGCAGTGAGGGAGGAGGGAGGGGCGGGACAACCGCATAAGTGATGGTGATTGGCTCTCTAACGTTGAGTGAGAGTTCTTAAACCAGTCAGAGGCTTAACTTCATGTCTTTTCTTTTAAAAGATGCAGTTCTTCTGTGACTGAATTATAATCAGCCCTCAGGGTGCCTCGTTAATTTCAGACAAGGAAACGCCAAAAATGTTGTTTGATGATTGAATTAAATTATTAATTCAAATCAAATCAATCTTTATTTGTATGGTGCTTTTCATACATGAAGTAGCACAAAGTGCCTCACAGAGATTAAAAAAACAAAACAACAGAAATTAAAACGGCAGAGAAAATCAAGAAAAGAAAATTAAAAGAACCAAACTCTCCCATCGCACAGACATACACACTCATATACACACAGACATACACACTCATATACACACTCATATACACACAGACATACACACTCATATACAGACACACATACATACACACTCATATACACACCGTTACCGTGATCCGGATTTCAAAGTAAAGGACAATATGAGAAAAAAACAACAACAACAAACAACTTTGTTTCCATAAATAGTTCAAGATTCATAAACTGCAGGATTTAGCACTTCCTAGACTACTTGCATGCATAATATGAAGTACTTCTACTTCTACTGTGTACTTTTCAAGTAATCCTGTGTCAAAATCCTTAACAGAGAAAAAGAATAAGGATATTTTGCCCAACTTTTATGTGTTATTAAAAAACATATTTTCTTTAAGTATACAAAGATTCATATAATGCTGAACTAAGTACTCTGTAGAATACTTGTGTAACTATAATGAAGTACTGTACTATTGTGTACTATTGAAGTAATCCTCTGTCAAAATCCTCATCCTCGTGTGCTTCACGGGTCTGACTGTGAGACTGCAGTCTGACCCACACAGTCACCAGCAGCTCTTCAGAGCGGCTTCAGTACGATTACTGTAAACGTTAGTAGATTCGCACACTAGAAAAAAAAGGCTGATTTGACAAGTAAACGTGAACCACGGCTGGCTTGACCGCAGTCAACAACGCAACTTTCCTCATCTCATAATTATGAGGTCTTTTCTCGTAATTATGAGATAAGGAGTCTATTTTTTTTTTATCCAGTGAATGTAATGCGCTTCCGTACAGTAGTTACTTTTCCTGGTAACTAGTTACTTTTATAGTGGAGTAATTCCGTTACTAACTCAGTTACTTTTTGGAAGAAGTAACTAGTAACTATAACTAATTACTTTTTTAAAGTAACATGCTCAACACTGCTGAGAGCTGAGAAGACAGGAGCTCATCTGAGCAGCTCCACAGACCAGAGTTACGGTTCTGCACTCGTTATTCTGCTCACCACCAGAGGGAGCTGTTGTCTCCTGACTCTCCTGCAGGAAGACGAGGAGGAAAGTTCTAGAACAGGGTTCCTAAACTTCAGAGTGACATGACCTACTTTAAAATCTGAAAATCTCTCGTGGCCCACCTGCAGTACCTGCGTGGCCCACCAGGGGGCCGCGGCCCACACTTTGGGAGTCACTGCTTCAGAAGGAAACTGTCTCTCAGGCTCCGCCCCTCTGATTTGACTGGTGAAAAATGCTGATTCTGTCTTTGCCAATTTAAAAACATTAGATAAGAAAACACTTTTGCTTTTTAGCTCTTTAGGATCCAAAATCCTGTGAGGAGTCAGACAATCATGTTCTGTTGTTGATCAGCATCTTATATATTATATTCAGTCTGCTGACAGACACAACTGCTTTACTGAACATCCAAACCTGCTGCACACACTTTGGACAGCTGTCTCCTATAAATCCCCCAAATTTAACAAAATAAAGTGACTCTTTACAGAAAAAATTCAGAAGCTGTGAGAAAATGTATGTTTTCTCTGTTGGCAGAGCTATGCTAGCAGTTTCCACCTACTTCCAGTCTTTGTGCTAAGCTAGGCTAAACTCTTCCCGGACTGATCTCTGTACTGAAGCTGAAACCGTCTTCTCATCTGACTCTGGAGGAGACGAGCGTCGGTCTGTTTCTTTAGTTTTAGGAGGCTGTTGTGTTCCCTGACCGCTCCGTCTCGTCTGCAGAAACTGACGGGTCAGAAGGCCACAGCGGACCACGCAGCGGCTCTGCTGGAGAAGAGATTCAGCAACCCGGCGCCCAGGAAGGAGACCACGGTGCTGCTGGTGGACGAGGTAAGAGTTCTGTTTCTTCTGTAGGGCGGCACAAGTGTTACAGATATCTAAATCACAGTGGGATCAATCCACGACAGACCCAACATCCAGAACTTTTCTTCTAACTTCTAAGTTCATGGCACTGTGCAGAATGCCCCGGCTGTGCTCCACATACACTACTCACAATAAGTTAGGGATATTGTGAGAGACTCAGTGGATTTCATACATACGGTGTTTGTTTCACTTCAGAGAGTTTTGGGATAGGGAGGCAATTGTATTGGGGTGATAGACACACCTCATTTTGTGTTTTCCACGTAATGGTCTCGCTGTGTACAGTGTGCCTTACATATTGGGGCCAATACCAAAAAACTAAAAGACAACCCTTTTCAATTTGGCATCAATTTCAACATTCTGTGGGTATAAAAAGCTGGTATTGTCAGTAAGTCATTCCAAGTTCATCATTCAAACAGCCATGAACACACGACGTCACTTAACGGACGAGCAGCGCCACCTGGCCATAGCGCGCCTTCGGGTCGGTGGCAGGCAGTCAGATGTTGCTCGTGAACTTGGTGTGTCTCAAAGTGTCATCAGCAGACTTGCATCAAGACACAGAACTACTGGCAGAGTTCGTGACAGACCCAGGAGTGGAGCCCCACGAGTGACAGACTGCAACGATGACCAGTACCTAAGGACCTATGCACTCAGACATCGTTATGCAACTGCCACACAGCTGCAGGCCCAGTTACGAGATGTGAGGGGTACTAGGGTTACCAGACAAACCATTCGAAACCGACTCCACCGCTTTGAATGCCAGACGACCGTTGCAGGTGACTCCACTGACACCAAGACACCGCCGTGAACGTTTGCAGTGGGCACGAGACCATGTGACCTGGACAATGCAGCAGTGGTCTACCGTCCTGTTCACTGATGAGTGTCGGGTCACCTTGCACAGAAATGATGGTCGTCAGCGTTGCTGGAGAAGGCGAGGTGAGCGATACGCCGAGGTCAACATGGTCCCCAGGGTTCCCTTTGGTGGAGGAGGTGCAACAATCTGGGCAGGCATCACCAGTCAGCGCAAAACAGATTTGGTTATTGTAGATGGCTCAGTCACTGCACGTTCTTACCTCAGAGACATCATAGAACCCATCATCATCCTCCAATTCTGCCAGCACACCCCCAACTTTCTGTTCATGGATGATAATGCTCCACCACATCGTGCCAGAATTGTCACAGCTCGACTTCAGGAAGTGGGAGTGCCTCATATGGTATGGCCAGCAATGTCCCCTGACCTGAACCCCATAGAGCACGTCTGGGACCAGCTGAAGCAGAGACTGGATGATCGTACCCCACCCCCACGTGTCCTGGCAGAACTACGTGTAGCACTTGTGGAGGAGTGGAACGCATTGCCTCAGAACAACATCATGAGGCTAGTGAGGAGCATGAGACGTCGCTGTCAAGCTGTCACTGCGGCAAATGGTGGAAACACCCGCTACTGACATTGTCAATTTTTGTTATTTGGGGCTATCCTTGTTATTGTCTAAATTTTTGGGGTAATAAATATTAAACTAATGAAAATGGTGTTTCTTCTCATTCATTATTAGTAATATCAAAGGGAACTTTTACTTATTTCATTAAAATTCAGATCAAATGGGAAAAGCACTCATGTAAATAACAATATCCCTAACTTATTGTGAGTAGTACTTTTGAAGTTATGAATATTTTAAGTTTGAGCTGAGTTCCAGTACTTTTATGATTGTTTGCGTTTTCAGAACTTTCCTGATCACTTGTTTTTCACCAGATTGGGTTGAATTTATCCTGAACATCCAAGAGGATCCCCTCAGGATCATTTACTACTTTCATTCATTTAAAAAGTTGTTGCTGAATGTTTACAGTAATTAAATTAATCACAGGAAGTCTTTTTTTACCAGAACGAAGAATCTGTCATTTTCAAGAATTCATATCTGTTAGTTTTCACCTTCTTACAACCAAACTGTGTTTCTGTGGAGAACTGATGAAGTTCTGTCACATCCACAATTTATTTAAAAACAGAGTCAGTTAAAAAAACCTGAGGTGTTTTAAATATGTTATCAGGAACAATAGCTGTTTTTAGACAGAGCACCAAGCCGCCAATCTGCCGTCCTTTTGGCGGCTCGGTCCACAGTTTTAGACAGAGGGCGGCAAATTGGGGGTCTGTTGTGGTCCGCCGATTTTCCGTCTCGGAGGGAACACTTATTTCCGCCTCGCCTGCTGTCTAAAAACGAGGCGGCAATGTGCCAGCCTCTGAGTGAGGTGGGCGGAGGTGTGGATGACCTGCACTGTTGTGCGACCCACAGCCGGGGAGTTTTAAAACCAGGAAACAGCTGATCACAGCAGTCAGTCCATCACTTCATCCGCGGACATTAAGATGAGCAACTGGACAGCCGCTGAGATCCAGGAGATGCAGCGTCTCCTCGGTCTCTGTAGCTGTTTGGTTGTGTTAGCTTGTTGTTGTGTTCGAAAGCTAAGACCGGCCGCTACTTTCAAATTAAAAGCCCCCCGCTAAGAACCCAGTCACATGTTTACGCCTACCTCAGAGGAGGCTTTTGGAGAAGGAGGAATATTACGCCTCCGTTTTAGAAAGACAGGCCGGCACATTGCCGTCCTTACCTTGGAGCAAATGTGACGCCTTTTCTATCTAAAAAGGGCGAGAGTGTGCAGAGAGCCACAGACAGGAAGTCAGACGGTACTGAGGGACACGATCGCATGTTGTTGGTTGTAGTCTGACATTATAGACGAACATAATATAGCTTTAACAAAACACAGAAACATGTATAAACATACATTAATTGCAATAAATGCTTCATAAAAACTCTCCCTGAAAATAAAGACGACTAGAAAGTTGATATTCCTCCTCAGAGTGACTGCTGTTGTCTTAAAGCTGGTGAGGGGGCGGACGGAGATGATTTCCATTTCATATAAATGAAACTATGAAGTGAGAGTTGCTATGGGACAATTAGTATCACTCGTACGTATCACTTTCTGTAATCAGACGATAGATGTGACCACATGAAGGTGTTTCAGTTTGACAAATCTAGATTTCTTTTTGACGACTGAGCTAATTTTTGTATCTTTTTGAAACTGATAGTTTCCATCCGGTGTTTTGTAATTGTCGCATCGCTGCTGTCTGTTGTATATTTCGGGGTGAATGTTAGAACTACTAAAACCAACAATATGTTGATCTTTACTGATCCAGTTGTGATCGAGTCGTCAGAGCTGAAAAATGTTTAAATGGACAGTCAAATGTGGATTCATCAAGAGCATCATGTGTTGAGCTCTAAAACTAAATCAGATGAAGGAACTGTGGAGCCCTCAGAGGGTCACGGCACCTGCTTTCCTCACCATGACCCTCCGGGGCTCCGTAGGAAACACTGCTGTGACGGGGGAATAATAATGCAGGAGAAGAATCTGAGGAGAATATCTAATTTACAACATTATGATTTAAGATGGTGTTGACAGTTAAATGTGTTATGATTTTGATAATTCTACAGATGTTTCTACTAACATAAAAGAATTCATTGTTCATCTCAGAGGCTGTTTCTCTCAGGTGGAGCTCGTCTTGTGTCCGCTGAACCTTTATGATCCGCTCCATGACTCGGTCCTGTCCCGGACCGGCTCTTGGTGTGTGATGATAGAGTAGACCCTGACTGACCCCGACTGACCCTGACTGACCCTGACTGACCCCGACTGACCCTGACTGACCCTGACTGACCCTGACTGACCCCGACTGACCCTGACTGACCCTCTTTAACCCTTTGTGTCGTGCAGTTGGACCTGTTATGGACCAGGAAGCAGAACGTGATGTACAACCTGTTCGACTGGCCGACGCGGCGTCACGCCCGCCTGGTGGTGCTGACCATCGCCAACACCATGGACCTGCCGGAGAGGATCATGATCAACAGAGTGGCGAGCAGACTGGTGAGGGAGCCGGAGCTGTTCTTCGTATCAACGCTGGGTTGAGTCGGCGCCGTGCTCGTATCAACGCCGTGCTCGAGTAGACGCCGTGCTCGAGTAAACGCCGTTCTCGAGTCGACGCTGTGCTCGAGTAAACGCCGTGCTGGAGTCGACGCTGTGCTCGAGTAAACGCCGTGCTCGAGTAGACGCCGTGCTGGAGTCGACGCTGTGCTCGAGTAAACGCCGTGCTCGTATCGACGCCGTGCTGGAGTCGACGCCATGCTCGAGTAAACGCCGTGCTGGAGTCGACGCTGTGCTCGAGTAAACGCCGTGCTCGTATCGACGCCGTGCTGGAGTCGACGCCATGCTCGAGTAAACGCCGTGCTGGAGTAGACGCTGTGCTCGAGTAAACGCCGTGCTGGAGTCGACGCTGTGCTCGAGTAAACGCCGTGCTGGAGTCGACGCTGTGCTCGAGTAAACGCCGTTCTCGAGTCGACGCTGTGCTCGAGTAAACGCCGTGCTGGAGTCGACGCTGTGCTCGAGTAGACGCCGTGCTGGAGTCGACGCTGTGCTCGAGTAAACGCTGTGCTCGTATCGACGCCGTGCTGGAGTCGACGCTGTGCTCGAGTAAACGCCGTGCTCGTATCGACGCCGTGCTGGAGTCGACGCCATGCTCGAGTAAACGCCGTGCTGGAGTCGACGCTGTGCTCGAGTAAACGCCGTGCTCGTATCGACGCCGTGCTGGAGTCGACGCCATGCTCGAGTAAACGCCGTGCTGGAGTAGACGCTGTGCTCGAGTAAACGCCGTGCTGGAGTCGACGCTGTGCTCGAGTAAACGCCGTGCTGGAGTCGACGCTGTGCTCGAGTAAACGCCGTTCTCGAGTCGACGCTGTGCTCGAGTAGACGCCGTGCTGGAGTCGACGCTGTGCTCGAGTAGACGCCGTGCTGGAGTCGACGCTGTGCTCGAGTAAACGCCGTGCTCGTATCGACGCCGTGCTGGAGTCGACGCTGTGCTCGAGTAAACGCCGTGCTGGAGTAGACGCTGTGCTCGAGTAAACGCCGTGCTGGAGTCGACGCTGTGCTCGAGTAAACGCCGTGCTGGAGTCGACGCTGTGCTCGAGTAAACGCCGTGCTGGAGTCGACGCTGTGCTCGAGTAAACGCCGTGCTCGAGTAGACGCCGTGCTGGAGTCGACGCTGTGCTCGAGTAAACGCCGTGCTCGTATCGACGCCGTGCTGGAGTCGACGCCATGCTCGAGTAAACGCCGTGCTGGAGTCGACGCTGTGCTCGAGTAAACGCCGTGCTGGAGTCGACGCTGTGCTCGAGTAAACGCCGTGCTCGTATCGACGCCGTGCTGGAGTCGACGCCATGCTCGAGTAAACGCCGTGCTGGAGTCGACGCTGTGCTCGAGTAAACGCCGTGCTCGTATCGACGCCGTGCTGGAGTCGACGCCGTGCTGGAGTAGACGCTGTGCTGGAGTAGACGCCGTGCTGGAGTAGACGCTGTGCTGGAGTAGACGCCATGCTGGAGTAGACGCTGTGCTCGAGTAAACGCCGTGCTGGAGTCGACGCTGTGCTCGAGTAAACGCCGTTCTCGAGTCGACGCCGTGCTCAAGTAAACGCCGTGCTCGTATCGACGCTGTGCTCGAGTCGATGCCATGCTCGTATCAACGCCGTGCTCGAGTAAACGGCGTTCTCGAGTCAACGCCGTGCTGGAGTAAACGCCGTTCTCGAGTCGACGCCGTGCTCGAGTAGACGCCGTGCTCGAGTAAACGCCGTGCTCGTATCAACGCCGTGCTCGAGTTGACGCCGTGCTCGAGTCGACGCCGTGCTCGAGTCGACCCGTGGTCAGGCTGCAGGAGGCTGAAACATCAGACCTGCAGCAAACACTGCTGGGAGGCTTCGTGTCCGGTTCAGCAAAGTCGTGTTAATTTATTAATAATATTATCAGGAAAAGCTCAACAGTCGAGTCTGGTCTAGTCTGAGATGAGTTAAAACAAGAAGGCAGAGCTCAAAATGTAAAAACATAGAAAGACGATATGAGTGATCACATGTTCAAGGTTTAAAAATGATAAACAGACAAAAGAGGAGAGAGAAAATAGAAATAAATAAAATGATAGAATCAGTAGAGGACGACTAGAAGATGATGTCACGTCAGTGGAAATAAAAACAGATCCAGCAGATTAGGGGCTGATGGAGAAGAAGTGACTCATTCTGCCTTGTCTCAGACTGCAGAGGTCACCCGTAGTTTTGAACCTTGACTTTGGGACAACAGGAAGTGCTCCCACCCGCTCTACAGCTGCCAGAGGGCTCATATGGAAGTCAGTAGTTCTAACTTGGTAACTACTACTTTGTTCTACTTTGTAACTTGGAAAGTCCCAGATGAGCTTTAAAGGTCAGTTCTGACGGACAGGAAGCCGATGAAGAGCCCGTCAGGCCGCTGTGATCATAGCACTGCTGTTAGATGTCATTCTGTGTGACACTCGATCAGACACCACCTACGTCCTCATGATTTATGGTTATTTGTAGTGACTCAGTAATTCCTCCCCACGCCTCTCACCCCTCGAGTCCCCTGGTCTGTATCACGGCTGTAATGATGTAATCTGAGGGTCAGGCAGCCTGAGCCAGACAGGAATAGGGGCTGTAAAAACACTAAGATGTTGGAAAGTAAATACGAGCAGCTACTTTATTGAGTAATCATTGAAATATGGCTTCATGCAACTTCTGTAAAACACCAGCAGAAGATAAAACACAGGTTCATTTATACAACATGAAATGAATGTTTGAAACTTGTTCTTGACGCTCTGTTGGTGTGGATGTTCTCAGGGTTTGACGAGGATGTCTTTCCAGCCGTACAGCTTCAAGCAGCTGCAGCAGATCATCATGTCGAGGCTGAACAAGGTGAAGGCCTTCGAGGAGGACGCTCTGCAGCTGGTGTCCAGGAAGGTAAACGACCAGGACGTCTGTCACGCCTTCACCTGACCTGAGCTCGTCCACAGCTCTGTTCGCTCACCGTCCTCCTCTCCTCTCGCAGGTGGCCGCGCTGTCCGGGGACGCTCGCCGATGTCTGGACATCTGTCGCAGGGCGACGGAGATCTGCGAGCACTCTGCTGCCAAGCCTTCTGCCACAGGATTGGTGGGGATGAGTCACGTGATGGAGGTGTTGAACGAGATGTTTTCCTCCTCCTACATCACTGCCATCAAGTGAGATTCGCACTCTGCTCGCGTTCATGAAACACTGATGGCTTTGTGACGAGATGAAGTGACCGGTGTGTGTGTGTGTGTGTGTGTGTGTGTGTGTGTGTGTGTGTGTGTGTGTGTGTGTGTGTGTGTGTGTGTGTGTGTGTGTGTGTGTGTGTGTGTGTGTGTGTGTGTGTGTTCAGGTGTGCGTCGGTGCAGGAGCAGCTCTTCCTCCGCGCCGTCATCGCTGAGTTTAGGAGGCTGGGATTGGAGGAGGCCACGTTCCAACAGGTGAGGACCAAAGTAGACTCAGTAGAGAGAATTCCCCCGCCAAGGTCCAGCTCTCCCCGTTCAGTCAGTCGAGCCTAATCCAGTATCAGTATCGATCTCTACAGCTGAGAAGCAATCTAATCTTTACGCCGCTCACAACTGTGTCACCATGAGATCATCTTATTGTACTCACACAGTCACTCACCTGATTGTTCTTTCATCAAGATCCATAAATTATTCCCAGAGAAAAACAAAATGTGGAAAAGCACCGTATCTCTCAATTCCTGGACCAAGTCAGTCAGTCTTCATTTGTGTAGCACCAATTCACCACAGAATTCCTCTCATGACACTTTCCAAACACGTGTCTCGACCCTTTAATTCATTTAATTTCAGCATGAATCCACAAAACTTAACAGGCTTTATTCTGAGACGAGACTCGTCCTCCGTCCACGTCCGGTGGAAATCTGTTCAGTGGTTTTTGTGTAATCCTGCTGATAAACAGACTCAGGTGAAACATCGGCTGAGGTAATAATAACTAGACCAGTCTTATCCTTATCTCCGCTGCTTCCTCTGGTATGTGTGTCAGTGTCAGATGTGGTAAATGTTGTGGTTGTGATCTGTACTCATGCAGTTCCCCCTCTGTTTGGACTGCCAGGTGTTCGTGCAGCACCAGGCTCTGTGTCGCGTGGAGGGTCTGCAGCCCATCAGCGTGTCGGAGGGTCTGGCCGTGTGTCAGCGTCTGGGCGCCTGCAGGCTGCTGCTGCTGGAGCCGAGCCGCCTGGGAGTCCTGCAGCGCGTCCGGCTCAACGTCAGCCAGGATGACGTGCTCTTCGCCCTGAAGGCTGACTGAAGGCTGTCTGTGAATATTATAGATACCTGATACTTCATGATTGATATTGTATATGTAATTAACCACAATGTGCTCTGTGCTTTATTTGTCTTATCTGTGATTGGTTTTAGTTTATGCCTCTTCTAGGGGGATTTTCACTGTAGAAATAAAATCTACCCAAAGAACGGCAACGGCACTCCTTATTCTATTTAACCCCTGAGCAGTGTCTGCAGGTCGACCTGTCAGCAGAACTGAAGGTTCACAAATACTCTCTTCTTCTTAAACTCAGTGTGGTGACGGCAGCCATTATGTCAAATTAATATCAAGCCTTAATTATTTTAGTTACCATTCTGCATGGAATTGTAGGTTTGGGTGTTTTTTGTTAGTTTACAGTCTAATAAAGATGAAAAACTACACTGTTATTACAAAAAAGTGCGCAAAAGTCACACCTGAGTCAAATGAGAGTAATTTTCTAACAATAAATGTACTTACAGGTGCAGTATGTAAGAATTTGGCTGCCTGTATGATTCATATATATAACCCTAACCCTAACAAATGGGGGACAGCATATCACCAGAGTAACCGCTAACTGCTGCTAGCTCATTTGCACAGTTAGCTGGGCAGCTAGCGGCCCTGACTGAGCTCGAGAGCAGGAGTGTTGGAGCTGGACGGGGCTAGCTGGTTAGCGTGCTAGCTTTGGGAGATGTATACGTGCGTCATGGTACTGAGATGTCGTAACCACAGAACTGTTTTAAACCAAGATTCTTAATCCTATTGCACCTCTTTGAGTAGCAAAAGTAAAATTACACATATTTACATGTATGTCTTTAAACCCTTGATTCAAAAGGGAAGAAAAACTTGATACTGAGGAAAAAAAAAACTTTTCTAAGAGGAAAGAAATTGTTTATTTCTCCCATTTTTCAATTGATTAATCGATTTAAAAACGTGCTTCCTTCCCCTGATGCAGCATGTAATCTGTGAAAGTTAAAGAAATATAAATGTCGTAGAGTAAAAAGTTAAATATTTGCTTTGAAAATGCGGTGAAGTGGAAGTGTGATAAAAGTAGCAGAAAATGTAAATAGTCAAGTAGAAGTAATTACTTGAGTAAATTTACTTAGTTACTTACATTCCATCACTGGCGTAGACTTTATACACGCTCGAGTCATCGACGGCTGGACTGCATGTTCACTGATTCTCAGAACGTCATCCTCACATTACTTCATCATTTTTAAGAAGAAGAAGAAATCTTTATTTGTCAGACATGAAACACATTTAAATTCACATTTTATTCAGGCAGTCCTTCCAAAAATCAGACTACAGCAGTCTTCAAAATAAAAGCTGCATCTTTTCGATACATAAACGTTACAAAAACAAATAATTTATCCATCTGCAGTGTCTCACACGTTTGTTGTAATCTACAGTAATACTGTTTTCACATGGCAGCTGTGAGATGGAACATCTGATGACTGCACACACCTCAGAGTGGGACAGAGAAGTTTACTCCCCCTCCTCAGATCACACTGATTACTTGTCATGAATATGTATGACTCATCTCACTGCATCAGTTTCAATTTGAAACGGTTTTAAGTTGTTCAGTTTCTACACTTGTGTGTTGAATTCCTCGAAAGGCCAGATTGTTTACCTGTTTCTGTTCATCGTTTCATGTTTCTAAGAACTGTCGGCCACAGTGAGGTCTACAAACAAATACAGCCGTTTGCTTTCTATGTGTGGCTGATTTAAAGCCGTGGGACATCTGATGTGATGTGTGTAAGTTTTTATACATCTCTGAATCACAAGTGGCGTCGTTTTTACTTTCGGAATCCACCGAACTCTCTTGTGTTGTAATTCCTAGAAAGCTAGATCGTCGTCTTTACCTGTTTGTTTTCATCGTTTCATTTCTAAGAACTGTCGGCCACAGTGAATTCAAAGAAATACAGTACATTTCATTTCTATATGTGGCTGATTTGAAGTCCTGGGACTTTTACCTCTTATGTGTGTGTCACTTTTTTATACATCTCAGGAGCAAATATTTTCCCAAATAGCTTTATAAAAGTGAATTCAACCTCTGTATGAACAAATGTTTAATTTTATCAAAGATGATCAGGATTGAAATCTGCAACAACTCAACAGTCGTGTCTTCAGTGTGAGGCAGGAAACAGGAGCTCATCTGCCTCTGAGAATCAATAAAAACACGTACAGAGAGAAGTGAGTTGTTGGAAATGTATTCGACTTGTCAGATAATGTGAATATTGTCTTTGTTCCCTTTTCTCTGATCTTCTGGTTGTACCAGAGTCATTCCAAAGGCCGCAGCTGTATTTACTACAGTGTGAAAATCTGTCATCTATCTTTGATTCTATTTTTAACCTGTACATGTGCAGAGAAAAAGCTGACTGATGACTAATTCTCAGAGTTGTTGTCTCTCCATTTGAATCTGCAGAGTAGCTAATACAACTTTACTGCCATGGATATATAATCATTTTATAAATACACTAAGTATTTTCCATCATCTTTTACACATTACGGGGAAGACATTAAGAGTGTGATTGTTTTACAACCTTCAAAGTGTAATCGCAGTTAAATCACAAGCAATTTAGCATGTCATTATTAAACTGATTTGCATTACAAATGTTGAGGTTCGCTCAGTAAACAAAGATCCACACGTTCAGAAATAGGAAGTGCAGCCCGAGTGTGAACATGCCTCAACATGTTGCTGGTCCGAGCGAGAGGAACAATGAATACAGTGTTTGTGACACGTTTTCTGTTCAGCCATGATAAAACTGGACCCCACCTGTGACCGAAGTCACCACCAGAAACCAGGTTAGAGCTCCGTTTACAATTCATCCAGCCACTACAACAGCATCACCAAGGATTATATATTTAATATCAATTTAAAATGCACTGTTACAGTGTAAAGTAGTGTTAGTTGCTGCATCAACTGTCACTCACTGCTTTTCTTCTCTACAAAACCAGCTAAAGCAGACACATTATAAAAGTTCAGTTTTCTCAGCTGGTCAGTTTTTTAACTGGTCAGTTAAATGTCTGAAATAAGGTTTTGTTTTATGTTGTTCTACCACATTAAATCCATCATTAAATGTCCAACAGTTTCATTTTAAAGCTCCTACTGTGTTAAAAACAGCAGGTGCTAACAAGTGTGTAAACAAAGCTGTTTAACTAACATTAGCGTTTTATTTTTTATTTACGCTTCATAATCCATCAAAGTGGTGTAAATCTGTGAAGATTATCCGGATGAACTAAACCTGGAAGGATCAGAAACTTGTGTTCGACACGGATTATTTTTGTTGATAATCCAAAAATCCCTTCGCCGTTTTTGGAGGGAAACAGGAAGATGCTAACTTCCGGGTAAACCGATCCAACCCGCCACCACGCATGCGCACCGTGTCGGACTGGGCTCGTTGGACGCCAACAGATTGAGGCGTCGGCTGTGTCTCGCGATCTTTAATCTGTAAAGATTTAATCTATAATCTATAACCACACGGACACTTTTCGTCAGTTAGCCGACATGAAGTGTCACTTTCCTTCCAACATGTCGACCTGCCGCTCGCGTCGCTGCCGGTTCTGGACGTTTTCAAACGGATTCATGTCGCAGAAGTTCGGCTGGAAAGCGAGAAAAGTGAGACTTCGCCTCTCGGACTCGGACACTCGGTCTGTTCCGTGAAGATTAGGTTTTTTTCACGTAGTTTTGGAAGCTGCGTTCAGGTGTGTGTGTGTGTGTGTTTCTGCCTCGGGGGTTAAAACGTCTTTCGGAGCTGAACCCGTCAGTTAACCGCGGAGGAGCGACCCGGTCACTTCCGGTGAGCAGGTGACTCTTCTCCCTCTGCGGGGTATAACAACCAGGTGTGTCTGCTGTTCATTCACAGACTGACAGGCAGCTCTCTCCATCCCGGGTGAGTTCATCTATATTCATATTTATGGTGATGAGTTTTTCTTGGAGCCATTTTGTGTCTCTGATGCACCGTTTAACTTTTACAGACTAACTTTTTGACTTTTCTCCTGTTCTCAATCTTTCGATCTGTGTCTTGTAGTTTTATATTATATAAATATTTAATAATTATATTTATTATTATATTATTATATTCTTCTTCTCATCGTCCTTTATTGATTGATTGCATTCTATTATGTAGCTCTTTTATTTGCATGACTTTTTCTGTGATTTCTTTATTTATAACTTTTATTCCCTTTTATCTGTCATGACGCATTTTGTCTCGCACGCGTTACAGAAAGCACGATTGGATTATTGTTATTTTTTTTAAGAATCCGTCCAAACCGTGACGAATTTAAGTAAATATCGGCTCTGTGTGTTTAATACACAAGAGTAACCATCGAGTGATAATGAAGACTAATATATTCTACATCACACCATTCCCTGTTCTGTGGACGAAAATAAAAAGGCTTTATATGGCCGAGACCACAATTAAGATACATTTATTGATCCTCATACATATCTTATGGTAGAATGTGCTTGCTGTGTCCAAGCACATTCCTTTATTTAAAAAGGATTTGATTTCTCTATATAGATTATAGATAGACTTTTTCTTGAGTAACTAAAAACAAGTGTGATAAGTAAATTATTACTCTATGCAGACAGTCATATTGTAACTTGATTGATACTTTAAATGAAGGTAACTAGTAATGTGTAATATTTTGCATTTTGAGAGTTATTTTCTCAGTGCTGTGTAACATGGTGCGCGACAGCAGGCAGGATAAAGGGATTATTTGTGGTGTGCTCTGTAGTTTCAATATTAACACGAGTGCACATAAAATCTGATATAATTTACCAAATTGTTTTTACTATATAACCAGATGAGACGCTGTAATCATCCTAATTACAGAGCGCTGATGTTGGCACAGTTTAACTACATCTGCTTAGAATAGAATCCCGTGTGTCAGTGCACCCGTCCACAGATCAAGTAGATTAGTAACACGGTTAATTAGTGTTAACACGGTTAACACAATCTGAGAGCCTATAGTGATAATTTACTGATTTGCCTTTCACCTTCTCCAAGTGAGAAAAGTCACAGTTTACGTAATTAGCAAACATTTTAATTTCCAGAGGTTCACATTATCACTCAAACCAGAACAAACCGGATACCAGCAGATATTAAGGTGTCGGCTGTCGTCCATCAAGCTTTGCCGTTTGCAGGCTCAGATCTACTTTTCTTACAAGTAGCACCTTTAACAGATCTGATATTCAACCTTTTTTCTGATTGTTGATATAATAGTTGATTTTAAGAATGCACTCATCTGGCTCTGACCCAGCGTGTGACCTCACTGTTCACATCGTTATATTCCAGTTTGGCAGACATCGCCCAGTTTAACATGAGTTGTTGTCTGTTGACTGACAGAGGCCTCGTGTGTGTGTGTGTGTGTGTGTGTGTGTGTGTGTGTGTGAGCACGGCGCCCCTGAGCGCTGGGACACTGTACAGAGAGCAAGAGAAATACAAAATGTTTAGTGATCCAGAGAAGTCTGACCTCTGATGATCATATTGATTACCCTGATGTGAAACATGGTCACACACAGGCGATATGAAAGTAATGTTCTGTACGTAATAACACAACCACTGTCAAGACTTTTGTTGTTGTTGTTGTTTTTTTCTCGTCCTTTAGTTCATTTTTTCATCTACTTATAATTTTATATTTTCAAACAAACAAATCTTTTTACTCCTCTGAGTGTTTTTATCTGGTTTAGTTCCTCTGGTGTGACGCCTTCTTCTTCTCATCGCATTCTTTGATGCAGCTCTTTTATTTGCATGACTTCTTCTGTGATTTCTTTATTTATAACTTTTATTCCCTTTTATCTGTAATGACGCAGTTTATCCCGCACACGTTACAGAGAGCATGATTGGATTTTTTTTTTTTTTTTTTTTTTAAGAACCCGTCCAAACCGTGACGAACTTCAGTTAATATCGGCTCTGTGTGTTAAATACAGCTGAGTGATAATGAAGACTAATACATTCTACATCACACCATGCATTCCCTGTTCTGTGGACTAACATAAAAAGGGTTGTCATGTCATTATAGGAGGTGACAATCTGTTGTGTTTCATGTGACCGAGACCACAATTAAAATGAATTTATTGATCCTCATAAAACCTCATAAAGGAATGTGCTTGGACACAGCAAGCACATTCCTTTATTTAAAAAGGATTTGATTTCTCTATATAGATTATAAATAGACTTTTTTTTAATTAACTAAAAACAAGTTTGATAAGTAAATTATTACTCTATGCAGACAGTCATATTGTAACTTGATTGATACTTTAAATGAAGGTAACTAGTAATGTGTAATCATTTTGAGAGTTATTTTCTCAGTGCTGTGTAACATGGTGCGCGACAGCAGGCAGGATAAAGGGATTATTTGTGGTGTGCTCTGTAGTTTCAATATTAACAAGAGTGCATATAAAATCTGATATAATTTACCAAACTGTTTTTACTGTATAACCAGATGAGACGCTGTAATCATCCTAATTACAGAGAGCTGATGATGGTACAGTTTAACTACATCTGCTTAGAATAGAATCCCGTGTGTCAGTGCACCCGTCCACAGATCAAGTAGATTAGTAACACGGTTATTTCAGCTACTGGGGACCAACTGCAAAAACAAACTGGGTATCACTATTTGTTTTTTTCACTTTCTCAGAGAGAGAAAAGTCAAAGTTTGCATAATTAGCATACATTTTAAATTCTAGAGGTTCACATTATCACTCAAACCAGAACAAACCGGATACCAGCAGATATTAAGGTGTCGGCTGTCGTCCATCAAGCTTTGCAGTTTGCAGGCTCAGATCTACTTTTCTTACAAGTAGCACCTTTAACAGATCTGATATTCAACCTTTTTTCTGATTGTTGGAATCTGTCTGTGTTTTTATTTATTTTTTTAATGTGATTGTTGATGTTCTGGCTCTGACTCAGCATGTAACCTCACTGTGGAAATCGTCATGCAAATTTAGGAAACATCGCTCTATTTCAAGATGAGTTTTCCGTTGAGTCTTCGAGGCCGTGTGTGTGTGTGTGTGTGTGTGTGTGTGCGTGTGCGTGTGTGGTGTGGTGTGGTGTGTGTGTGTGTGTGTGTGTGTGCATATCTGCATATCTGCACATCTTTTCTGGGAGTCTTGACTACAGAGCAAGGCGCCCCTGAGCGCTGGGACACTGTACAGAGAGCAAGAGAAATACAAAATCTGTAGTGATCCAGAGAAGTCTGACCTCTGATGAACATATTGATTACCCTGATGTGAAACATGGTCACACACAGGCGATATGAAAGTAAAGTTCTGTACGTAATAACACAACCACTGTCAAGCCTTTTTTTTTTAAAGATTTTTTCTGGCATAGACACCTTTATTAAGCAGTAGACAGATAGGAAATATGGGAGAGAGAGGGGGAGGTGACATGCAGCAAAGGACCTCCGGCCGGAATCGGCTGCGTTTATGGCACGCGCTCTAACCACTCGACCACCTGCGCGCCACCACTGTCAAGCCTTTTGTTGTTTGTTTTTTTTCTCGTCACCGCCACAGAAGATTATGTTGGCTCAAATGATAACTGTCAAATAGTAAAAGTCAAAGGGTGTGAATATGATTACACTCTGCACCACGCCTCATTTTACACTACAGTAAATACACAAAGCTGCAGCTGTGTGGTCTGTTTACAGTCAGGAGATCAAAAAGTAAAACAATGGTCAGATGACTCATCTGGGTTCCTGTCTAATGACATTTTGTGCCGCTTGTGATTTCTTTCCAGTAACACCCAGTGGATCTTAGGCTCAGTCATCTTTGTGTTTCCTCATTTGGCAAATGATAGTGGATATTTATTTACATGGGAGTCTTTGAGATAATCACTTTAGAGCACACCTTTAGATAAACATGACACCAGAGATGTCAACAGTCCTCACATCGTTTCCTCCACTAGAAGTTCAGATTGTGTGAAACCTGACTCTGGTAAAGTAGAAGTAGATAGATAGATAGATAGATAGATAGATAGATAGATAGAAGTACTGATTCAGCTTGTTTACTCCAGTGAAGTAATAGATTACAGGCTCTGACATGTACTCAGAGTATCAGAGTAAAAAGTCTCCCTCTGAAGGACATTTGTGCTCAAAGCTAACTGAAGCTCACGTCATATTAATAGAATTCAAAGACTATTGAAGTTAAAGGTAGAATCAGTAGGACTGAGGTTGATTCCTTGTTATTTCCTGCTGTCACTACGCAGCTGTGTAGTTCTGTGACCAAACCAAATTCATTGTCAGTTCTGTGGAAACCTTTCACGTTTCCACTCAGCTGTTTCTGGCTAAGTCACCACAACAGAGTATGCAGAAGTTAAAAATCATTGAACTGAAAAACTGAAATGAATGTTTCTTAGAGGTAATGAATGACCTTTAGGAATGAAATGACATTTTATGTATGAAAGAATGAAAATGTACCTGCATCAGCAGGATGTGCACCCGCAGCTGTTTGAGTGATTTCAGTCATTTCTTTGGAAGTGTTGGTTTGTGTTTCTGATTCTGTCTGTTGAAGAGCTCACAGGAACCTTTCTCTTTCTCTTCCCTCTGTCTCGCAGAATGGACTGCTACAACTCTTCCGATCCAGCTGCAGTGAACGCCACCATAGTGTACGACTACAATGACCACCAGGGAGATTTGTGGAGCAGAAATATTGAGGATGTTCAGGATCAGCCTCTCCTCCACTGTTCCTCGACCTCCCTCCCTCTTGAGACGCAGTGCACCGTCTGTCTCAACCAGATCGTGTACGCCGTCTGCCACAAACTGAAAGACGGTGTGGTTCTGACGATGGAGGCTCTAGAACGCCACATCAAAATCTCCAAGAGCGGTAAGAAGCTGTCACACTCCTGCTCACGGCATCCTGGTGGTTTCAGAGTGGTCGCAGTGCACGTTGATGGTAGCAGCATTAATGGTGACAGTAAAAAGATGTCAGACACACAGAAGAGATTGTTCCTGTATACCTTCTTGCGTGTGTGGAAGGATCTTTGCTGTCATTGTTGTGATGTTTAACTGTTTATCTGTTTCATTTCAGACTGCCCCAAACTTCTCTCTGACGGTGAGCGTCACTCAGTCTCCCTTCACACACAAAACAAGGGGTAGCACACCAAGTCAGTTTGTTTTTACCGTCCAAATTCATCGATCATGGTTAAAATCCCCTGTGGATCTTCCTCCCATCATAATATTCTCCAGACCAGATGCAGTTTACTGCCGTGTGTCCCTTGTGGTCCTTTTAATAAGTGATTACAGCCACATGTGGAGGTGACATCAGTGATGATTCAGCAGGAAAAACTCTCCTCGCTCACGTCCACCGTTTGACGATTGATGAGGTCTCTGTGTTTTTTACGACTGATTTAAAAAAAAAAAACATAAACTAACAGACTTGGTGTGCAAAGACCTTTAATGTGAATTCCAGTGATGACTTAATTCTTTTATATAATTATATGTATAAGACGAGGGTGAGAGTTTGAGATTTTAATTTAATTAAAGTTTTCTGTAATTTAATTTAACCCACACACTACAGCTTTACGAAAATAACCTTCAGAAAACCACTGGCTAACGTTCCCTAAAGGTTCCCTAAAGGTTTTCCAGCAACAACCTTTAGACAACCCTCCAGCAACGTTCCCTCGAGGTTCTTAGCGGGTTGTACCCTTGGGGAAAGTTCCCGACGGGTTCTTTGACGCCTCTATCAAGGTTTAAAAATAAAACTTAAAGTAGCATTACCTGTTTGCTGGGAAATTTCTAAATATTCCTCTTTTTGGAATTCGATTCAGCCACATGAAGAATCTGACGCGTTTATAACCAAGTTTTTAATCCTGTGATGCTTTTGTTTGATTGGCTGCCGACAGTTTGAGTTATTCATGTTGTGTTGAGTCTGTGTGTGTGTGTGATGTTCAGATGTTGACCGAGTGTGTTCCCTCTGTGTCTGACAGCTCCTCCACAGTGGCCTCTGGTCCTCCTCGTCGCCCTCCTCGTGCTGGTCCTCCTCATCTTTGCGGTGTGTTTCTATCAGAGACAGAAAAGGTACGTGTAGCTGTAGTTTATTGGTATTTGAATATGAGACTGTAACGAATACAGCAGAAAGGAAATACGGGTTAAATCAGGATGAGCTGAGAACTTATTTATCAGCAGCCGAGGAAGAAGTATTATACTTATTAATGAGTTTATCATTAAGATACGTTGTGTTGTTGTTCCGTTTGTTTGCTTGATGAATTAACTCATGAATGAACCCGTCCTGTGTTCACAGACAGAGAACCCGGACGCCTCAGAAAGCCGGGTCACGTTCCCTCACTGACGTGCAGCAAGAAGCTCCGCTGACGGCCACATCTTAACTTCTCTAAAGTTGATAAGATGATGAAATAAAATCACAAACAGATGTAAATAAACTTTTTAATTGTCAATCCAAAAAGTGAACTGTGAGCTCGTGTGATATCTTCCAGATCTGCAGTCGCTGATAAAATCTTTCTTCCTTTTTCTTTGACAAACACATCGTCACCTTTTACCGAGTTAATGCAGTTCATAGGAAACAAATCAGGAACTAAATGTACAGAGAGTCTACTGACGTCCCAACGCTGTCCTCATCCATTCACTCTTTAATGCGGCCAGACCCAGTTTGTGACAAACTGAGACTGATATGACTTGAACATTTTCTGTCTCTCTCCAACACAGTTTTCTGACATAGAGAGCTGAAGCCCCGCCCCTTCCTGTTCCCCTCCTGGTACCTTATGGTTTGAATTGTGTTATGAATCACACACGATAAAATATGAAACTGAAAATACGTGGTTATAACAGCATCACAGCTGACAGCTGTTGCAGTTGTCAATATGAGCAGATTTATCGTGACATCCATCTTTTTTGGAACCTTTTCTGGCCCAGTTGGCTCCATGATGAGACGGTGTAGTTCAGAGCTTTAACACAAAACTACATGAGGTTTGACTGTAACTCCATCATGTGTGATATTCATGACCCAGTTCAGACCGGATCAGTACTTTGTCATCTCTCTTCAGTCACTACAGACAATGATTTTCCAAAATAGGTCCAGTGGGTTTCACGGGACAGGACGAGACTTTGGCTCTCTATTCTGACTCTTCAGTAACTGTCCCACCATTTTACACAGTCAAAGGGGACGACTCATACTTTGCTACCGGAAGTTTGAAGTTTGCAAACACAATAAACGATGTTTGCTTTATTGAAAGTTTCAACCACAATGTCTCACTTTGTGTCGTTCGGGTCTTTCCATCTGTAGCTACGTAACTTCTTTCGCCCCTCAGCGAGGATCAGACAGCTGAATGAAATGTGTCAGGAGAGGGTTGACATCTTCACAGCTGCAGGGGTCAGACACTTCTTCCTCCCGCAGCTTCCTTGGTAGTCTTTCACATTTCGAGTCAAGAGTGAGACACCAAGATGATGATGATGATGATGATGATGATGATGATGATTACAATAAAAAGAGGTGACAATGAGCGATCAGCAGTGTCATGTAGAAGAAACCACAGCGAGGAGGTGACTTCTGAGGTGAGAACAGGAAATGGCAAAGTTTTTTTTTTCTTTTTTTCTCACTTTGCTTGGGTATTTCTATGTTCTTTTACTTTTTACTTCCATGAAAATGCAAAATATTGGTTGTGATAATAACACTCAGTATAAAGTAGATACTCTGATCTTCACTTTGACCAAAGTAATATCTTAACACGACATCTTTACATTCACTCACGTATGACTTTATGACTGAAATCTGTGGTGGAATAAAAACAATTACATTTGCTTCAGTATAATTTTGGAATATTACAGTAGTCGAGTATTTATGATTGAGTCCATGTCTCTCAGACACTGATGAACTGCAACAATCACTAATGTAAATAGTAAAAACATGAGAATTAATAGACGACACGTTAAGTACATTTCTGAATGTTAACTGAAGAAACATTTTGAATTCAGAAGCTAAACGTCGTCACCACAGCTTGTGTTTATTTTTATGTTAAAAACTGAACATTAACATTTAAAATGAGTCATAATTAATTTACTATCGACAGGAAACCAGTGAGAGACGTTTCAAATCATTTTATTTAGCAGAAAGCACCCAAGTGATAAAAAAACCACATACAGTACAAAGATAACCCGCCACCAGTGACATCAAGCGAATAAAAATACATTTCTGTATATACAGAACAACAGATTAACAACATGCTCATCAGGTCCAGTGTATACAAAATCCATTCAGACACTTTACTGTGAGTATTGTGCAGTGACATCATGAACTAATAATCGTGATCTCTCCTCTGAGCACCATGAACACCAGCATCAGGCTCAGTTCAGTGTCTTTAAAGCTGCATTACTCAATATCTCTGTCTCAGGTGGTTAAACAGCAGAAACATGATTCAAAACGATTTGAGTTTCATGTGAAAAACTCAGATAAGAAAAGGATCATTTACAACAATAAAATCATGATAACCCAACAAAAAGACAATAAATCAAAAAATATACAATTACATCGTATGAAGGAAATAAAACGTAAAAGTTAGACAGCTTTGGACTCGACTTCTGAGAAGTCGAGATGAGATCTAACAGATAAACTGACCTGTGTACAAACTCTGTACAAAGTCTGAGAGAGTGATTTCCAACCGGGAGAAGTTCGACTAACTGGAGACAAGAATTCATGATTCGATTTAAAAGTAATGCCACTAAAATGATTCATATCCAACTAAAGAATGGATGAATACTAGTTAGCAGGCGAGAGGAGGTTAAATAATCAGCTAAAGCTAATGAGATGATGTTTAAATCGTAGCTGTTGCCACTCCATGTGGACAGAGTACGAAAGAAGGCTTCACCTAAAATACCCGACGGACTGAAACATTCAAATCTACTGTATGAAAATAACGTCAATAACTGGAAGTAAGATAACAGTCTGAACTCAGCTGAGGTGACCCGGCTGGCAGCCACTGCTCTGTACAACAGGAACTCTATCAAGGAACATATAATAATAATAATAATAATATATAACTCTTATTTATTAAAATTACTATATAACTCTTATTCTGATTGATTATAGTTTCTTTATAATACAGACGTCTTCCACAGACGAATATCAATATCCTGATCTATCTAAACCTTAATAACGGCTTTCCCTGCGCTGTATTTGACCGTATTTGTCGTCGCCTCTGGTCTCTTGCGTTTCCAGACGCACCGATGGACGTAGACGCCGACACCGAGAGCGATGACGATGACAACGATGACGATCCCAATCCAAAACGGCTGCAGACAGAAACTCTGATTGATGCAGATCAGCGTGGAGTTCACTGAGGAGACAGACGAGAGGAAACAGCTCGGTGTTATTGAGTTCAGATGGTGGACGCTTTGATTTTTCAGTTTATAATGACATCACAAAAATCACAATATTTCCTTTCTTTACATTTATGAGTTTATGTTGTTGAGACTCAGTAGTGAAGTGAAGCTGCAGTGCACCGACTCGTTTTTTTCCCCCTCTGCTGGCTTCTACTTCTTTTAGTTCAGTTTCTCTTTTAATGTTGTCAATGTTAAACTCACAACATTTATTTCACGTTTTGTGCTCAATGAGTCAAAGAACATATTTCTGCTGTGTTTAGCGGTTGTCATGTGAAGGTGAAGTCGGTTTACAGTAAGTGATGAGGTCAAAAACCCCGTCGACGGGAACTCGTGACATACGAAGACCACATCCCCCTGATAAACATCCTCAGAGTTGAGTTCTCAGGAAAAATAAATCATGATTTGCGGTAAAACAGTTGCTGCATTTTTGTAAGAAAGAGCAGAGTTCATCTGTGCTATAATAAGCTGCACAGTGCCACAGGTGTGAACCACAATCCTGACTAATACAGGAACTTCATGAATCATTTTTTATGGACATGTTTTATTGTACAATATATCTGACGTTACTCAAATGTATTCATCTGCAATGAGCTCCCTTTTTTAAACTGCAGGATTTTCAGGTTTGTCAGATTTGACAGAAATTAGGAAAAAAAAGTCAGTGAGACTTGAACTCAGACGGTGGACGGTTGTATTTTTCTGTTTAGAAGGAAAAGAGATGTCAAAATATTTCCTCCCCCTGACAGCTGAATCTACAGAGCGGTACTGGGAGCTAACTGGTTAGCATGCTAACCTCAGTAAACGTCAACACTGACACCTGAATGTCATCATCCTGTGATCCTTTCGGACAAATACTTGCAAACAGTGCAAAGTCATTATAATCAATGTTTTACGTCATCGACTTATATTCTCATTCTGAATTTCATTTCAGCAACATGAGAGACTGATGATGTACTGTACTTTCTACTCTGAACATAATCCAGGCCGTGATTATGAAATCAGTCCAGCCGCATGTGAGTTGTCCTGCGGTCGAGCTGTGGTTCAGTCACACCAGTTTAAATAAACCTCAAACTTAAGTGAACGTGTCACTGCAGGAAACAGGCGGCTCACCAGTGGGGGGCTGGCTCTCGACCAGGAGACCGCTGCAGTTGACTGGAAAACACAAGAAAGGAGAAAGATGAGACGGATAGTCATTTTTCTTTTTACACAATGGGGCTTTGGTTGTGACTGAAACAAAAGTAGCAATAAAGAACAGAAAGGTTACAAAGGTTAATAATGTGTCCATGTCTTAGAAAGAGAAATCATCCAAATGAAACAGGAACGAATGTGTTGTTTGCTTTGAATGTGGTTCATGTGTTGTCAGGGTTTGTGAAAATGTCAGGACACAAATGCAGAAACATGTTTGTGGCCAGATAAAGAACTAACAGTGACGTCTATCGCACAACAATCAGGAATCTGATGCCAAGACGAGCAGAAGGACCAAAAACACAAAGTACCAACTAAGAGAAGCAAAGTTCAATTCAGGAAATCAGGAAACACAAAACCAAAAGTGGAGACACGGGGAGGAAACTGGTTCAGGTGAAAAGACGGGAGGAAAATGAAAGACCACACAAACACACACACACACACATACCAAGGTGATTAGGTGACGGGTGTGCAAACAGGAAAAACAACTACACGCATGCTTCCACGGCCCTAACGTGGTGATCAGTGACTAACTCATCTGTAATTATCTTTGTGCTTTTTCATCTGTTTGTATTAAAATATTATAAAAGTTTTTTTTTTTAAAAACCTGCTCTGCTGAAACAGCATTTTAATGAGATCAGGTTTTTGTACTGAAGCGTAAAAAAGTTTGTCTCACCGAGATCTGTAAGAAAACGATCCGCTCGTCTCGGGAAAACAAATAAAATTGAACTTGTTATCAAAGGAAAACAGAAAATATCAAATGTTTGACCTGTGACAGTTTAATGCTTCCAGATTTGTATGCTTTTGTGTTTTTACACTTGGTGCTTGTAAGAAGCCAGCGAGGCTAGCTGACAGGCTAACCTCGCCCGTTAAAAACACCAACAACTGTTCATGATATAAACAAGGTCGCGGATGATAAAGCACCGACATAACTACGGATGTAGGCTGTAGATTTGGCACCAGACACAAAAGGACTTACGACACACTGCATTGGGCAGGTGGAAAATATCAGGTTGAGCAATAATTCTTCAGTCACTGCCAGAATGAAAAACACATCAGGAAGTCATTAAAAGAGCCCGAAGTCGAATAATAGAAAAGCCACAAGGAGATAACAAGCAGCTGTTTCCATCACCTCGAAGAATCTTTCCACTTGTGAATCTGCAATAAAGTTTCTGACTCATCACTGAGTCTCCAGCTTTCTTTTAACCCTCTTCCCTCATGAGCAGCGTCATTAACGACAGGACGTGTACAGAAACACAAACAGGTGAACAGGTGGATTCTTCTGAACACTCACCTGTGCAGCGAGCCTCCTGAAAGCCCTGCAGACGGGAGGAGAAACAGAGAGGAGAGGTTAGTGCTGCTGAGTGTCAACAGAAGATAATTCATGCTGATGTCAAAACAGAAGCTGCACTGTTTGGTTGAATAGCAGTTTAACTGTCAGTAATTTTAAATCAACAGGCTCGTGAAGAATAACGAACCAGACTTACACCGCAAACTGTCTTTGTTAAACTTTTCTCTTTCTCAGAAATCTGGGGAATCCCCGTCCACATCCCCTGCTCGGCGTCTCCAGGCCGAAGCTGGTGGTGTAGTGCAAAGTGTGAGCGTGTGATTGGTGGATATGAAGGTGGTCTGTACCTCGCTGCAGTCCCGTGTGTGGTGCAGGAAGTCCTCGCAGCCTCTCAGGGTGATGGAGGTCTCCGTCACATTCAGGACCCAGGCTGCATCAGTGTCGGAGTCTCTGGCAACGACAGTTTTCTGGAAAACAAAAACAGATTCAGATTTATTCAGAGTAAAGTTCAGAGATTTGTGCTACACAGTTTTAGTACACTAAAACACACTGAGGGGATTTTCACTGTGATCACCACACCCTTCTCACACTATAAGAAGACGACTAGCAGGTGGAGTTGTTGGGAGTTTCCAATGACAGTCACAAACAGGAGATTGCTCAATCAGAATATTTGGTGCAGCAGAAGCTGAACTTGTGCCATTAAAATACAATAATCTCTCTCCAATAAACCCAGTCGGGACTGACGGTGAGGGACTTACGTTCCGGTACATCCAATCTCTCGTACATCTGTGTGACCAGCGGGGCTCAGAGACACGGTACAGAGTCGAGCCGTCGGGTCGTCGGGTCACATTACAGTGTAGATCGGGCTGAGTCTCTGCAGCGGCTCCAGGAAACGTCAGACAAACTGCAAGAACTAAAAATAGAACACATGCTCAGTGATTTCGTCATTTACAGCTCATGACACATCACCACAAACACATTCACACATGGATAAAAAGAACTCAGCCAGACACCACACAACCACTAAATACTGTCTCCCCCTCAACATGCTGAGATAACGTCAGGTGAAAGTCCAGCTGCTGGAGCAAATCCAAGTCTACAGAAGCCCGAGATCACAAACTGATCTGAGAAGATATTTACACCTTTTATTAAGATTAAATCTTCACTGGAGCTGCTGAGCCGGAGTTCAGAAACTCTCCATGTTTTTAAAATTGAGATTCTCAAATTTGAGACTTCTGAAGACTTTTGAAGAGCCCGTGCAAAAACTGTTCACTGTTCACAGCTGTGGTGGTTTGTAATCTTTTACATGTAACATTAAAGCAGTCGCGAGTTTCTTTATGATGAATCTCTATGAAAGTTATGTGATTTGCCGTGGCAGGTCTCGGTGTCGAGACATGAAGGAGACGGACGAGATCAACGTCGTGAATCTAAACAGGGAGAGGAAACGACTGCTGCTGTAAACGAGGCGTGAACACACGCCTCATTATCACCGCACGGTTTAATGAGCTGCGTTTGAAGGTGATTACGAGCTTTTTATGAAGCATGACAAACGCTGGTGTTCAACTAAAGTCTGCAGCACAGACATGTAAACTGAGCTGATTGTATCGAGGAGCTGCAGAGATAAGAGTTCTACTGCGGTTTACATCTGAGAGTTCACAGATTCATTACAGTCTCGCTCCTCAAACACGATTCATTTATTCTGATTGAACAAAGTTTCAGTCCTCTGGGTTTGTTTCCATAATTCAATAAAGTCAATAAAGAAGGTGGATTTTATTAACGGTCAAATTCTGTCAACTACAAAGTGTCGAAACAATAATAAAAGGAACTTTATGGATCCCTGCCGGTCTTTTTATTTTACAGGTTTATCTTTTAGACGTCTGATAACAGATGTAACAAATGCTTTTTAAGCCACGCGATAATATCTGTTAGAGATGTAAAGTGATTTTAGTTCACTCTTCCTCCAGACGTGACATAAAGACTTTAAGATCTTATTTTTGTCAAACTGCTTGTGAGACTTGTTTAAGTAGCTGCAGGTCGTCTGGTGAAAGAGTGGAAACATTCTTATCTCTGCAGGCGGCTGGAAGTCCGGAGAGAGTGATGAGTCACACCGCAAACATTCAATAAACTGTGAGAGGGAAATGGAAAACGAAAACAGACTTTCACCAGCCGCGCCCTGGGACCAATAAGTGTTTGTCCAGCAAACAGCCAGACTTAAAGATATAACTTAATTAGATATTTTATAAGCTCAGAAAGTCCGTCCTGAGAACCGGCACGACAGTGGATAAATCATGTTTAACCTGAAGCGAACTGATCTAGATTTACAAAAACAGGAGAAATGATTGTGTAATAGGTTGTTTGGATCCGTGTGAACTGAACTTTGAACGAGCGCTCCGGAAGTGGAAACGTGCACCGTCGATCGCTCTACCTGTCTGGAGGAGCAGATTACCTCATCGGGTGCGGTGCCACCTGCAGCCGTCTGACACAGATCGTAAACACGAGGTCAAATCTCAGTAACAGGTTCAGTGTGTTAAACTAATCTCAGTCGACTCGTTGTGTGTGGTGTGTCATGCAAACATGAATGAGGAATCACCACACACACACACACGTTATGTAACACTCTCTCACTGGATATAGCTGTGAGTATTATCTTGTGTTTTTCTGCTATAAAAAAAGGAAGTGACACATTATCTGTTTCTTGAAAGGGTCACGAGTCTTTATCATTCACAATTCAAAGCTGAGTGCAGCAGTCTGTCAGTTAATCAAGTCTGCTTTAATTATCACTTGTTAACTTTGTTTCCAGCGGCCCTGATTATCATTTATTGGATGTTTTAACTGCATATACCTTCACCTCTGTTGAAAAAGGAGTGCTTAATTGACCAGTTGGTTGTTATAAGTTGGCTCCAGTTTATAGCCTATTAATCAATCTATGCTATCAATAGAAGTTTTGGGCTATTTTTTAATGGAGGTAAAATGTTGCTATCTCTTGGTGAATTTAATTCATAACAGTCATATAGGATTAGATAAAATAAGATACATCAAAATAAGTTTATTTGACCCACAATGGAGAGACTTAAAGACTTAATTTACCATTAGGACCAAAACAAATCTTAATAATCTGCTTGTATGATGATTTCTTGTCATAACAGGGTCAATGCTGCAGTTTCTTACTGAGGGTGACACGGAGCGATTGAACCTCGATCGGGTTGAATTGTGCGCCGAGGGTCTTTTAAGGTTGTGTCAGATTCACTTCCATTGTTGAAAGAGGCTGTTCATTTGATTTGTTCCTACTAATAAAGGTTGTAAATGACATTTAGTAATGGGGGGGGGGGGGCGTCAAAATAAAATTCTGCTTAGGACCCCAATTTGGCCATGGGCGGCCCTGTAAATATATATATATATGTATATACATACACAGATAAAGTAATTACCCATCATGCATTGCAAAAGGTATAATTACAGTAACAGTGTAGCTGTCAGTCTGTAACACAGCTGAGGTAACTTTGTGAATCACCTGCTGTGATGTTAAGTTTTTCTCTGCCTTCTGCATTAGAAAGTAATTTAATACGTTTTTTTTTTGTTTTTTTTAAGTCAGACTTTGTGCTGCTGAGCCGCAGTGGCACTACAGTGAGACTACAGTGAGGCTACAGCGCTGCCCTCCCTCCTCCTTCCTTCCCTCCTCCTTCCCTGCTCCTGCTGGTGCTGCTGCAGGTGGAATCCCCCACTCCGCCCCTCCTCTTCTAGGAATCTTCACATTTACAGGAATATCTGACGCACTTCTATGAACATTTCACCTGTTTCATCGCTTCTTCGCCTATTAAACTTCCACAAATATAACTTTCTGTCACATTCCTGTAGTCTGATAACCCGCTCGGATCTGAACCGAACACATTAAATCATAAATACCGTAAATCTGGATGTGCCACACAAAAAAAAAAGAAAAAAAAAAAAAGAAAAAAGAATAAGAGATTATCTTACTACTTACCGAACAGGAGTGTGTGTGTGAATCTGTAGCGAGCGTCCGTGAGGTCCATGATGATGCCGGGATCGATCCTATCGACTCACCGGCGAGGGCAGCTCTAAACAATCTGCTTCCGCTTCAAGCCTTTATATCAACTTGAAACGTCACGCAACGTCACGGTAATGCCAATGATCTCATCTGACTGTCACTCTCACACTACTAACACGCACTACCTACCGAGATAATAACTTTTGTTGTAACCAGCGACCTCTCGTGTCCAGCTCGCCATCCCGCGCTCTGTAGTGCAATTATATGAAATCTATGCAAACAGAGAATTACATATCTTCACGTTTAACGTTCGCCGAATTAATAAAAAGGTCTAACTAGTTAATAATGTGTTGTAGCCAGCGTTTCATAAAGTTTATGAAGTGTCTCCTAATTCACAAAGTCTCAAATTGCTCGTTTTTTAAGGGAGTCTGGGGACTTTCTGCGCAGACGACAAAGGAGTGTAATTTATTAGTTCGTGTTTACTGTATTTGTAAACTTAGACGTGTTTACCGTCAGTATGGTGTATTCTGTAATAAATTCGGTCTAAATTACGAAACTTCAGACACGGAAGCAAGTGAGAAAAGGCAGGCTGGTTTAATAATGTCCTGACAACCTGACATTTTTTACGAGGAAAGAAACATCACAGTGTATTGAATTTAATGCCGAATTGACAAGAAAGCATCAGTTATTTAAAATTCGTCGAAGCTGCTTCACAAAGTTTTTTTTGTACGTTTCTCCTCATGTAGCAACGTTTAAAATGACGCGATTTGTAATGGACTCTGGTACGGGCGCAGAGTTTTGCCAGGACAGTCTTTCCAAGATCTTAATTTGTAACAGTCTTGAGCGACCTCTTGTTGACAGATGTCAACTCTCAAACTGAGAATTAAATATCTTCACTTATAACGTTCGCCGAATTAATAAGAAGGTCTGACTAGTTAATAATGTGTTGTAGCCAGCGTTTCATAAAGTTTATGAAGTGTCTCCTAACTCACAAAGTCTCAAAATTGCTCGTTTTTTAAGGGAGTCTGGGGACTTTCTGCGCAGACGACAAAGGAGTGTAATTTATTAGTTCGTGTTTACTGTATTTGAAAACTTAGACGTGTTTACCGTCAGTATGTTGTATTCTGTAATAAATTCGGTCTAAATTACGAAACTTCAGACACGGAAGCAAGTGAGAAAAGGCAGGCTGGTTTAATAATGTCCTGACAACCTGACATTTTTTACGAGGAAAGAAACATCACAGTGTATTGAATTTAATGCCGAATTGACAAGAAAGCATCAGTTATTTAAAATTCGTCGAAGCTGCTTCACAAAGTTGTTTTGTACGTTTCTCCTCATGTAGCAACGTTTAAAATGACGCGATTTGTAATGGACTCTGGTACGGGCGCAGAGTTTTGCCAGGACAGTCTTTCCAAGATCTTAATTTTGAACAGTCTTGAGCGACCTCTTGTTGACAGATGTCAACTCTCAAACTGAGAATTAAATATCTTCACTTATAACGTTCGCCGAATTAATAAGAAGGTCTAACTAGTTAATTATGTGTTGTAGCCAGCGTTTCATAAAGTTTATGAAGTGTCTCCTAACTCACAAAGTCTCAAAATTGCTCGTTTTTTAAGGGAGTCTGGGGACTTTCTGCGCAGACGACAAAGGAGTGTAATTTATTAGTTCGTGTTTACTGTATTTGTAAACTTAGACGTGTTTACCGTCAGTATGGTGTATTCTGTAATAAATTCGGTCTAAATTACGAAACTTCAGACACGGAAGCAAGTGAGAAAAGGCAGGCTGGTTTAATAATGTCCTGACCACCTGACATTTTTTACGAGGAAAGAAACATCACAGTGTATTGAATATAAAGCCGAATTGACAAGAAAGCATCAGTTATTTAAAATTCGTCGAAGCTGCTTCACAAAGTTTTTTTTGTACGTTTCTCCTCATGTAGCAACGTTTAAAATGACGCGATTTGTAATGGACTCTGGTACGGGCGCAGAGTTTTGCCAGGACAGTCTTTCCAAGATCTTAATTTTTAACAGTCTTGAGCGACCTCTTGTTGACAGATGTCAACTCTCAAACTGAGAATTAAATATCTTCACTTATAACGTTCGCCGAATTAATAAGAAGGTCTAACTAGTTAATAATGTGTTGTAGCCAGCGTTTCATAAAGTTTATGAAGTGTCTCCTAACTCACAAAGTCTCAAAATTGCTCGTTTTTTAAGGGAGTCTGGGGACTTTCTGCGCAGACGACAAAGGAGTGTAATTTATTAGTTCGTGTTTACTGTATTTGTAAACTTAGACGTGTTTACCATCATTATGTTGTATTCTGTAATAAATTCGGTCTAAATTACGAAACTTCAGACACGGAAGCAAGTGAGAAAAGGCAGGCTGGTTTAATAAGGTCCTGACAACCTGACATTTTTTACGAGGAAAGAAACATCACAGTGTATTGAATTTAATGCCGAATTGACAAGAAAGCATCAGTTATTTAAAATTCGTCGAAGCTGCTTCACAAAGTTTTTTTTGTACGTTTCTCCTCATGTAGCAACGTTTAAAATGACGCGATTTGTAATGGACTCTGGTACCGGCGCAGAGTTTTGCCAGGACAGTCTTTCCAAGATCTTAAATTTTAACAGTCTTGAGCGACCTCTTGTGGACAGATGTCAACTCTCAAACTGAGAATTAAATATCTTCACTTATAACGTTCGCCGAATTAATAAGAAGGTCTAACTAGTTAATAATGTGTTGTAGCCAGCGTTTCATAAAGTTTATGAAGTGTGTCCTAACTCACAAAGTCTCAGCATTACTCAGTTTTTAGGGAAACAAAAAATAAATATGGGCAACCAAGTTTTCACTTACCAATATTTTTTAAAATTTCTTTTTAAATAATCAACTGTATCAGAACAAACATTTTAAATAACCCTCCCAATCCCCTGTACAAGTAAATCAAATGTGTTCAGGCCTATGAACATTTAGTTCTTTACAGACAAGTAATATGATTTTAAAGTCTGTTCTCACACACAGGGAGTCAGTGCAGTGACTTAAACCACACACAGTAAACCAGAACTGAGAACACACAGAAATCGTTCTGTGCAGACTACAATGAGGCTGCATGATGAGCATATAAACTACTGTAGCTGCTCAAAATGACCTTTTATCTGTCTGCTTCCTGATATCACAGGCAGCACTTCAGGTATATTTCATATCAGCTGCTGGTAAAATATTATAAACCTCACTGAGCTGCTGTTAGCTTTATCAATGTGATGAGACATTATTAAACAACACATGTGCCATGTTCATAAATCAGTCATGCCCAAAATAGGAATAGAAAGTAAGGGGAATGGAAGCCCTGCTCTCCATTGCAGGAAAAAAATTTATATATCAAATATAGTTAAAGTCTTGACAATGCCACTGAGAGGAGACACTGGACTCCATCAAAAGACTCAACACGTTCTTTAAAAATCAGGGATGAGCAGAATTAAAACCACAACAGAGTGTAATTCAAAAAAAGGGTTTATTGCATAAATAGCCAGTAAAGACAACAGTGCTCACTGTCTGAGCAGGTGAAACCGTAAGTCAACAAACAACTGCACGAGCTGAAGGAGTCGTCATCAGAAGACAGATACTCAGTTTTCCTGCTGCCTCCGGCTCCTGTTGTAGCTCGTCTCCATTGTTTGACTCGTCTTGTTCATCTTGGTGAACCGTCCGTCACCTGCAAGATGAGGAAGAAGAGCAGTGGTAGTTTCATTTCTCTTTGTGCAGGTTTTGTGTGTATTTGTAGGTTTTTTTTTGTGTATTTGTGGAGGTTTTATGTGTCACTGTGGAGGTTTTTGTGTATTTGTGGAGGTTTGTGAGTTTTTTGTGTGTATTTGTGGAGGTTTGTTGAGATGTTGTGTGTCATTGTGGAGGTTTTGAGTCTCTTTGTGGAGGCTTTTGTGTATTTGTGTAAGTTTTTAGTGAATCTGTGGAGGTTTGTGTGTTTGTGGAGGTTTTGTTTATTTGTGGACATTTTTTGTGAATTTGTGGAGGTTTGTTGAGATTTTGTGTGTCATTGTGGAGGTTTTGAGTCTCTTTGTGGAGGTTTTATGTGTCATTGTGGAGGCTTTTGTGTATTTGTGTAAGTTTTTAGCGAATCTGTGGAGGTTTGTGTGTCATTGTGGAGTTTTTTGTGTATTTGTGGACATTTTTTGTGAATTTGTGGAGATTTTGTGTGTCATTGAAGAGGTTTTGATTCTCTTGGTGGAGGTTTTGTGTGTCATTGTGGAGGTTTTGTGTATATTTACAGTTTTTTGTGAATTTGTGAAGTTTTGTGGAGATTTTGAGTGTATTTGTGGAGGTTTTGAATGTGTCTGTAAAAAGTATTTAACATGTGTATACACTAAGAGACACAACATTAGAACCAGTGACAGGTGAAATAAATAACATGGATCATTGTGTTCCAATGCCATGTTCGGCTGTGAAACCATGAGTCCTAGCATTCATGTAGATGTCTCTTTGACAAACACCAGTCACCCAAACACAGCTGCAGACCGAGTACACCCCCTCATGGCAGCAGCACTCCTTGATAGCAGTGCCCCCCCAGCAGGACAACGCGCCTGCAACGCTGCAAAAACTGCTCAGGAACGACCCGAGGAACGTGGGAAAGAGCTCAAGGTGTCAACCCGGCCTCCAGATTCCCCAGATCTCAATCCAACTGAGCTTCCACTGGATGCAGTCAGAGCCAAGAACGATCCACGGGGGCCCCAACGTGGATGGGAGTTGGTTCTGGCGCATCCAATAGATGGTCAGCTGGATTGGGATCTGGAGAATGAGGAGGCCAGTTTGACACCTTGGGTTCTTTGCCATGAGGGGGTGTAGTTGGTCTGAACGGTGTTTGGGTGGGTGGTGTTTGTCAAAGAGGATCCACAGAAATGACAGAACTCAAAGTTTCCCAGCAGAACATTTGATTGTAACAAGATGATCAATGCTCACTTCACTTGTCAGTTGTTTTAATATTGTGGCTGAACAGTGAAGATATACATGTTAAATAAAATATGATCATATCATTTATATTACATATAAATGAGATCAAATAAATGCAGGCGTTCTAAACAGACAGACTGTTTATATTTCCTCTCAGTAAACAAAAAACATTTAAAATACTACTAAATTTAAAGAGCCGTGTCCTAACAGAGACACTATAGTGGCTTCTGCCAACACAAACTGTCGGTATTCAACAACCTGTGAATGAGACTCAACTATCCTCTAGAATCATTTACTGATATTAATGAACAGCAAGTGACACATCTCACACTTTCTGCCTTTAATTTTTGCACCTACATTGCACTGACCTTGTTGGACCAGGTGTCTCTCCTCTCCGGGTCTGATCACCACACAGTCAGAGATGTTCCACCTGAAGTTGAAGACAAGTCCCACTGTTCACCTGGAGAGAGGAGGCAGTACTTTAATAACATGATGACTACATGCATATATAAACACACACATATACATATACATATATATATATATATATACATATATATATACATACATACATATACACATATATATATATATATATATATATATATATTATATATATATATATATAT
>NC_044197.1:1154153-1162665 GCF_900880675.1 Sparus aurata | reverse complement strand
ACTACAGGAAGTTAAACCCAGCAAGCAATAAAACACACTTTTAAAGATTTTAAAGGTTTTGTGCAAAGTCTCTTTTCAAACTGATTTTTCTGAACTGACTTTGTCTTTTTATTCCTTCTCTCAATCTGTTGATCTGTTCTTATTCCTCTCACTTGATGTCTTAATCTTTCTGTCCTTCACTGCGTTTATTTACTTTGAATTTATTTAATATTCTTTATTCTTTTTATCTGTTTTTAATTCCTCTGATGTGACGTCGTCTACTTAGCATCCATCTCTTTATTTGTGTTTCCTGTTTCATTACTTTTATTCCTTGTTCTTGTAATAACTGATTGGTGTTTCTACACTTCCTGTTCTCTGGACTCGCTGTGTTTGGTTTGACTGTCGAGCGAGGCGAGCGTCCGTCACCTGCACAGGTCTGAGGATGGACTCTGCGTTGACCTCGTCGTCACAGCTGCGACCCTCATAGTAGAATATCTCCTGAGGGTGAGGCTCTCTGCCCAGCAGCTTCAGCTTGCTCAAAGGCACTTCAGACACACGGGCGAACCACTGAACCACCGCCTTCTTCTGCATCCCGCTCTCTGAAACACAGCGAGACCAGACGTTCAGCGTTGAGTCCTCGAGGACGAGTGGAGCGAAGCGTCCGTCAGAAAACAGACTCACCGTCACTGAACAGTTTGACCACTTTGGCCACGTACGGGTTGTCTTCATCGTCCCCCTCGATCAGGATGTGTTGGCCGGTTTTGATGACGGTCGTCCTCGGGAGACCCTCCACACTGATGGCCAACGAGCTGAAGCACAAACAGACACAGAAGAGACGGTTTGATTTCAGAGGAAAACACTGGAATTACACAATAAAATACAAATATGGAGTTCAGTAACACATGAAGGTCTTAAATCCCAACAAGCTTCAACTCATCATTTAGTTTTACTCTCTGTGACACAACAAGTGATCCGTCACTGTCGTCCTGAGTGCCAGCTTATCAAATTACTCATGAACGTGACAGAAATATGAATCCTTCTGTTCGGATCTCATTCTAACTGCGTTATAATGTTTTTACAGTTAATACAGAATCTTAATTTACAACATAATCATCTCGTAAAAGTACGCAAAAAAAACAGCAGGTCTCAGATCGGCAAAACAATCAGTAGATTCATCAGTGTAATCATTCAGTTCGTCATTAAGTCGTTTATTAAAACACATTTGCATCAAATGTGATGATCTGATAATGGAACAAACAGGATATTGGAAGACGTCACTTTGAGATCTGAGACTTTAAGGATGATTGATTAATTATCAAGAAAATAATCTGCAGATTAATCAAACATGAAGATTATAAAATGCAGCTCTGAGAAAAAACAGCAACTATTCACATGAATGTGGCTGAAATTAGTTAATTTAGTTTATCACTGTTATTTAATCAGGACTGAATACATTCATCTAAAAAATGAGAAAAGATGTTTTGTGCCAGATAAAAGCTAATTCATGGAACATTTCCTTTACTTAAGACTCAAAGAGAGAGAGAGGGAGAGAGTGTTAGAGGAGCTGGAGAAGAAGAAATGTGTGAATTTATAAAATTCAATAAAGGAAAGTTTATTTGCTCGATTATCTTTCAGCAACAAGAGACTTTAAAGTAGTAAAATAAGATGCAAAACATGTTGAAAGGAGAATCGCATGATAATTATTAGTGCTGTAGGCTGAACAGAATAAAACTGCAGAGTTAAAATAAATATAAGACATAATAAAAAAGGAGAATAATAATTCCTGCAGTCCAGAGACGCTCTGAGCTGACGTAGCTTCATGTGTGAAGTGTTTCTTTACAACATTTAAGACTTTTAGTTAAAAACATTCAGTGATGAATCGAACGCATCGACAGAATGTGAATGTGAATGTGTGCCCCCGTAACTCTGAGTCTGGACCCCCTGTGGCCCCCTGACAGGGAGTCTGCATTAATAACACCATGACAGATTTCTTGCAATGATTTTGTTCTGAAGGGAAAGGCAGACATAAAGTGTCTCAGCAGTTCACTACCCAATCAAAATTGCGGAAATAGTAAACACTTTTTGTCTGAATGAGGGATTTATCCTTTTTTCCTGGGTGTATGTGCCCCCTTACAAAAAAGCCGGCCCCGACCTGGCGCCCCATTAAAACTGGTCTAGAACCGCCACTGCTGACAGGTGGCAGAATACCACACAATGCATCTTTAATACTTTAAAATCAATCAATTAAATGAATGTGTGTGTTGCTGATGAGTCATTAATTAATCAACTAACTGTTTCATGTTTAATCAGTTTTATGAAGTGTTTCCTTCTGACTGTGGGAGAATAAAGGCTGTTTACAAACCCTGAGGACGAAATGTGAGAGTTGAAATATAAAGATCTAATAAAGCTTGTCTGACATCTTTCAACTAAACTCTTTTAAAGCAGTAAAACAACATTAACACAGTTAAATGAAAAATTAGCTAAAAACTAAATAAGACAAGTTTAAAAAATGAGAATTAAACTTCCTGCAGTGTTAAATGTGATAGAAGAAGAAGAAGAAGAAGAAGAAGAAGAAGAAGAAGAAGAATTATTTATGGATCAATAATCAGCAGAAGGGTTGAATAAGACTTATTGATCAGACTAACTCACCGATACTCGTGTGTCTTCAGCTTCCTGTTGAAGCTCAGCGGCTCCTCGCACCACCGGTACACCCGCCGGACCCGCAGCCTGCTGGAGTACTTCATCCCGCTCCGACACCGATCGATCACTAATCGATACCGATATCAGACCTGCGATCCGCCACGGAGACGATTATCTGCTTTAACTCACAGCCCGGGTCGAACACAGAACAAGTTCAGAGACAGTCTGGAGACAACACCCGACAAGAACACATTTCGCGCGAAAATGACGTCGTTTCCGCTTTCTTCACAAAAAGCGGAAACGACGTAGTGCAAACGGAGGGCCGGTGCACAGCGCCGCCAGCTGCACCGGAAGTGTGATGACTCCTTTCTGCATGTTCAGCCTGTTGAGACACGTATTTGTGTATGTACATATACATGTAAATATATATGTAAATATATATATGTAAATATATATATATGTAAATATATATACATATTTACATATATATGTAAATATATCTATGTAAATATATATGTAAATATATCTTGTTAACTCTATGTAAAATATTCTATGTAAATATAATGTAAAAAATATGTACATTTGTAAATATATGTAAATATAACACAACATACATATGTGATAAAAAATGAACGCATACAACAATTATGTATATACATATGAAAAGTGGTCCGCTAGTAGAGAACAGCTGCAGTCAAAGACCAACAGAGAGTGTCAGTCCTGAGTCAGCTGAACGATCCAACACGTTCCAGTGTCTGTGGAGTCTCTGTGGGATCGTCCTCTCTCCTGTTACTGACAGACCTAAACTGTCACTCAGACTCATCTGTAAACTTCTATTTCATCATAAACTGCCTCAAGTGTTTGTTTCTGTTTCACGCTGAACTCAAAATTGACATTATAGAAAAAAATGTCTCATGTGACCTGGAATGTTTCACCTGTGGATGAAATAACATGTTCATCACATTCATGAACTAATAAATTAACATGTAGAAACAAAACATGGCAAATAAAACCACATGAATTTGGCTTCCTCATGTGTGAAGTCCACATGTTCACATCAGACTGGTGACTTTTAAATGTTTTTTATCACACATGAACTAAAACTTGAACGTGAAAAAGAAAATAATGTGACATGAGAGCTGAATATGTTCACATTTGTATATATACATACATACATTCCTCTCCTGAGAAGTGGTTCATAAAACTGCTCCTTGTCCTCTGATTGGACGGCTGCTGATTGGATGGCTGCTGATTGGACGGCTGCTGATTGGACACCTGTCATGTTTGTTCAGTGGATTCAGGCTCAGTGAACCAGATGTTTTGATGTTCTGATGCTGTGGTGACACTGTGGAAACGACTGACCCAGGTTCTGACCCAGGTTCTGTGACGTGTTCTACAGTTTAATGCACTGAAACCTTCAGTCTGGCAATGATTTGACGCTGAAGCTGATTATAATAAAAAAAGAACAATAATCACATATTTCTGAATCCTTTTTAACAGTTTACATGGACTGAAACCAGAACCAGTACATCCTCTCACAGTTAGGGAGGTGTGATATCACTGATAACTCTCTGACCTTCAGGGCCGATACTGATAAAATAACCAACAATTGGATCTGAAATGTATTTTGTTTATGTGATATTGTACCGCTGTGATCAGACCTTCTCACCTGTGACGATGTGTGTGGCTCCACAGCTGCAGCAGTTTGGCGTTACCACGGTGACATCAGCTGTTTGTTGTTGTGCTCTGTTTTTACTGGCTGATCACAGAACAGTTTTACAGGTGATAGACCAGCTACTCTGTGGAGACGCTGCACTAGTTAAATCAGCAATAGACTGGCTGTATACTATCATTTATCCCACGATAACCGATAATGTACATTTTCTGTTATCGGACGATAATTTGTGCATCCGATATATTTATATTTAACCCTGATAACAATGTATTGATTATCAAAGCATGATTCATCAGCCAGTGTTGTGATATAATGTGATGATGCAACATTAAGATGCCTCAGTGACGCTGTGGAGGAGAAGCTGACACACACACACACACACACACACACACACACACACCACACACGCACACACACACACAAACCTCACAGGTGTGTCAGTGTGAATTAACGCACCTGTGTGTGTGTGTGTGCGTGTGTGTGTGTGTGTGTGTGTGTGTGTGTGTGTGTGTGTGCAGCACCAATAGGCAGATTGTTTCTGTTTTTTCTCTGTTATTGATGCTGAAACAATCACACGCCTCACCGCCTCAGTTATGACTCATAGGAAGCTGCCGCCTGCCGCTCCTGCCGCCCCTGCCGCTCCTGCCGCTGCGCGTCTGCAGAGATCTGCCGCCTGATTGGGCGGAGGAACTGCCTGCAAACAGCCGGGAGGAGGAAATAAATAAATAAAGCGCTGTTCATTCACAGAGAAGCCGGCGGTGGTTATTTTTAGGAGGGAGGAGGTGACAGGCAGCAGACGCCTCTTTGCAAATATTCCCACATCGCTTCGCTCCACCTTGAATTAACGCAGGATGTCCGCGCAGAGCCGTGCGTAAAGAAGCTGCGTGCGGCACCGAAAAGACGTTTCACAGCCGATTCAGCCGCTTCTGCTGATGAAGAGCAGCTGTGCTGAGAGCAGACCAGCCTTCTGACTTCTGAAGAGACAATCGGAGGATCTGATCGGACGCGTTGTCGCTGCTGTCGAGGATCAATTTGTGGGTTTTCAGTGAAATCTTTGGGAGCGCGGACACCGAACAGCTCTCCATCAGGTGCAGAGAGAGACCCGCCCAGCAGAGGTAAGACACGGACCGACAGACAGACAGACAGGCAACACGGCCGACACCGTTTAATCAACACACACACACACACACACACACAGACGGGCCTGATGCTGTTGGCTGACATGAATCCAGAACCGTCGATCACACCTGAGCCGGTGCGCCAGCGGAGCCGACACGCTCCTGATCCCATCTCTAAATGAAGGGTTCGGTCCATACACGGTTCCCGTCGTGTTTTAATCAGTGTCTCCATCATATTGACTGAAATGATTCATGATCACATACATCGATCATAAATCCCAATGAGACAATGTTCATATAACATCCCATAATATCCTCCCAGGTGGAGTCTGCGGCTCTGACGTGTGTCTGTAACGTTTCACTGGCTGCAGGAATGTTCAGTGTTCCTGCTGCTCCACAGGAGCCTAAACGTCTCACAGAGACCCGCAGAGTCCGGACCCGGGTCCACTTCAGACATTCATTATCATAAGTGACCTCACAAGAAAGGAAATATAACATGTGACATCTGACATTTACATTTAAAAATCACAATTCCAACATGTGTAAAGAAAATAGTGTCACCTCACATATATAACATATAATATAACACATTTAATATAACACATATAATATAACACATATAATATAACACATATAATAACATAATAACACATATATGTCCACAGATCAGAACATGGAATCAAAACATGATGCGTATTTTCACTTTAATAGGAGATTATATTTACACATGTGAGCAAAAAGCTTAAATGTTACATGACTTGAAAAATGGAAAAATGTATCATGTGAAATTTGCGTTTTCACATTTTAAAATCACAATTTCAACATGAGAAAAGAAAATAATGTCACTAGTTATCTATATGTGAAATTTACATTTTCACGTAAAATCACATGAAATTCCACATTTTCTTCTTCATATGGGAACAAAAATGTTCAAAATGTGAAACTGACACATTTCACATGTGAATTATTGACATTTACATGTGATTGGCATTTTATTATAAAAAGAATAATGGAGTCAGAGAGGCAAACTCGTCGACTGGCAGCAGGAAAGAGGTCAAACATCTATTTGTAGCAGATTTTCTATACAAGCTGATTGTGGTGTAAAAGTACTGGTACTAATATTGGACTGGATCCGTTTCAACTCTAATTTCTGCCAAAAGGTTTCAAATGAATCACACGATAAGGATTCAAAATGTCAGTTTCCCACGACTAGAATCATCCGTGCAGATCCATCTTGTGGTCATGTGGGCTGACGGACACGCTGCGTCCACAGTGGACCGAGCCCAGCAGGATCTTCAGCTCTGACATCTGCTGCTCTCGTTCATTCAGCCCTCGCTCACCGACCGCTACCTGACCACAAGGTCGAGCAGAGAGCCTCTCGGGCTTTTATTTGACTTCATGTGACTCGACAGGTGAAGTCTAACAGGAAACATTTGTTTGCTCTGCGTCTTTGTGTAACGCACCGTGGGACCGCCGGCTCTCTGTGCTGAATCATGTTCTGCTGCAGCTCATCGACAGGTGGAAACTTTCAAACTGCAGCTTTCAGGGAACAAAGACGAGCAGCTTCCTCCTCCAACAGGGTCAAAACAGTCTCATCATGACGAGAGGTCGAAGAATTGTCTTAGAGAAACATGAAAAGTGTTCAGTTCCTCTGAAAAACCTCTATTTTAGTTCAAGCACAGGTGTCATCAGGTACATATACATTAACCATGTGAACAAATGTCATTTCCTTGTGTTGAATTGTAAATGTATCCTGTGAGCATCATGAAGAGTTCAGGTCGGTGGGATCACAGCAGGTCATCGTCCACTGAGATGTTTTATACAAACCAAACCGCCAGAGTCAATGTTGGCCATGTACGTTTCTGCAGAACACAGTCACGAGTCAGAACTTTTCTTTAGGTTGCAACTTTGCAGCTCGACACACTGAAGCTAACATTTTCATGCAGATATAAAATATTCTCATAATCAATAGCTGATAAAATGTTGCTGGATCAGAGGGCGGATCACTGTGGGACCTCATACATGTACAGATGTTCAGGCTGAGAGACAATAACTTTTTAATCCAGTTTGAATTATGCCATGAATCACTCATGATGTTTGTGAATCAAAAGAAAAAATATCCAGACAGTTTGTCATAAAACAAAGGAAATATAAGAAAACAGACACAAAACCCAATTTCTGCATAAGTGAGGTTTTGTTTAACGCTCACTAAAACAGGTCATAGCTGTATATGTTATGTTGCAAGGATATATACTGAAGTTAGCATGCTAACTAGTTAGCCCCAGGCCTGAAAACCTTTAAACACCAACCCTCCCCCAGAAGTCCGGCTCTCTGCATGACCAGCTGGAAACACCTTCAGTCATGATGTGTAAACAGTCAGCAGTAACTATGGTCAAATGCAGCCTCACATATTTTGTCTGAAATGAGGAACTTCTCAGGATAACAAGGGACTTCATGTTTCTATAGCAACAGCTGCAGTTGAACATCTGAAGAATATTAGCACTTTTTGTTCTTTGCTAGCGGTGCTGTTGTCTGTCTGTGTGTCGTTCCACCACTGAAGAATCTGTCTGTCTATTAGAAAGATTGTCATGAGGTTGTTCTAGACGTTTACTGAATGTTCTCTGCTGGACAAATTGTTCTAACTGATGATCAAGTTGACAGAATCTTTTTGTATTCAATACATGTTTAATGCTAATTAGCAAATGCTAGCATACTAAACTGCGATGGTGAGCAACATTGACATTATATCTGCTAAACATTCGCCCTTTAGCATATACATCATGAGCTTGTAAGCATAGTAATATTAGCTGTTAGCTTGAAGTCCTGTTGTGCCCAAGGAAAGCTGTTAGCATGTTAGCATGGCTGCAGACTGTCACGATGGCTGAGAGCAGGGATGATGAAAGACGGCCTATGAAAAGTGTGTCCATGTCTGCAGTGAAACTTTGGCCTGTGTTTGGATGAGTTTTCATCATACAGATTGTGTTTTCCCTCTCTCAACACACCAAACCTCCAGATGGCGAAGGCAGACCAGCGTTTCGGCCAGCGGGACGGCTCCGACCAGAACTTTGACTATATGTTCAAGCTGCTGATCATCGGCAAC